>NC_079190.1:190961199-191118699 GCF_029499605.1 Hyla sarda | reverse complement strand
GCTGTAATGATAGCACAGTGCCGCAGCGGGGCTCCCCAGCAGCGGGACTGCGGCGATCTGACATCTTGTCCCCTATCCTTTGGAAAGGGGATAAGATGTCTAGGGGCGGAGTACCCCCTTTAAATCCAGATCTAAAGCGAAAAAATTTCCTAAAAAAAATAGTTAACTCTGCATACAAGAAAGCCTGCATGATTACCCAAAATGATTGTTTATCCAAAACTGTTAAACCAGATACTAACAGTAATTGGTCCCTCAATTTTGTGACTACATACACAAGAGAAAACAAACAGATAAGGGACTTGCAATGATCCCTACCTTGGTGATATTCTCCCCAAAAAAAACATCAGTCACATTCAGAAATATTGTGGCACCCAGTAGGCTTAAAGGGTGGTCAACGTGTTTTTTCATTTGTGACTTATCCTATTTGTTTTGTTTCATTTCTATTCTTGTTGTTTCAGCAACTCTATTTTCGTTCTTTGTTGTCTTTTTATTCCCCCACTTTGTTTTCCTATCTTTGCTTCTATTTCCTGTTTCTTGCTGTGCTGAAAACTACAAATCCCAGCATGCCACATGCCTTGCTGGTTTGGGGCGGCTCCTTTTTTTTTTTTTTTTGTTTGTTCCGCCCTTTAACCATCCTACTATTTTCCCGGGTTGGCCCCCTTATACACAGCACACGAATATAATCAGCCTTGGTTGGGATACACTGTCATATACACACAAAAGGGACTACAACTCCCAGCATGTGTCATTCAGGAGTCTTCAGTATAACACCAGCATGCTGCCTCTGTAATCTCCTTGTGGGTTGTAGTTCACCACACCCAACCAGGGTGCCTCCAGGTGTTGCAAAACTACAACTCCCAGCATACCCTGACAGCCTTTGGGCATGCTAGGAGTAGTAGTTTTGCAACAGCTGGAGGCACACTGGTTGGGAAACACTGGTGTAACATGATGTGTATGCTGAATAGGCTAGAACAGTGTTTCCCAACCAGTGTGCCTCCAGCTGTTGCAAATCTACAACTCCCAGAATGCCCAAAGTCTGTCAGGGCATGGTGGGAGTTGTAGTTTTGCAACAGCTGGAGGCACACTGGTTTGTAAACACTGGCTGTATGTATCACACATAACAGGGACTACAACTCCCAGCATGTGTCATTCAGGAGTCCCCCCCCTCCCCCTCACATATAGAAATCATCCCCAGTGTGAGATGTATTCCCCTGGAGTCCATACATCCCCAGCCCGTGCACCTTGTTATCCCCCCCTTCAGATCACACTTATCTTCTCTGTGTTCTTTCTCTTGTGCAGACCTGCGTCCTTAGAATACAGAGCGGGGGAGGGGAGGAGCTGTGTACTCAGCTGGATGATATGAGGGGGCGTGGCTTATTTCTAATGCAGACAGAGAAGAAAAAAAATAGAGCTATGACATCTTGTCCACAACAGACTCAGAACTTTGGACAACAGTAAAAGAAAACCCTCTGAACTACAGAACTTCCTGCCCAACAAAGAGGCAAGAAAAACACACACATGCTGCCAAAACATATAACACATTTATATTGCAAAAAACTAAACTTACAAAGAAGATGCCATATAGTCAAAAAAATTAACCACTGGAGTACCCCTTTAAGACAAAGAAAAAAAAAACCCAGTACACTTTCTTACTATAGTGGGTTGCTATGCATGTGGAATCTCGAGGTGCATATGTTGTATCCATATACCAAATTTATATCTAACAAAACCAGGGAGTATTTCAGCATAACGTCCTTCATTAATTGTTCTTCCCAATACGTGATTTACCTCTTAGAATGCCCTTGCAGCCTTCAATATATTGGGAGAACTATTAGATGTCTATGTGAACGACCCAGTAAACATAGGAGCAACACTGTCAAGGGTTTCATGTTGCATAGTGTCTCCAGACACCTTACCGAATGTCATAATCAAAATTTCAGTTGTGTCACCATCGCCCCCATAGAGGTTGTGCCCAGAAATGATCCCCAAAGGTTCAATACCCTCAGGAAACGGTAAAACTACTGGATTTATAAGCTTCCTACACTCATACCAGTGGGTTTGAACGAACTGATTGAATGTTCCCTGTAATTAATTTTTTTCCATATATATAAATATATATATATATATATTTACATACATACAATTTTCCATGGTTTTTGTCCTGTTTTATCGCATTTACCTATCCGTTGGACCTTTTTTATGCATTTTACTGTATGCATCTAGGTTTTTAATAGCATAGGTTCTTATATGCTAAATCCTACTGTATACTATTTTACTTCATACCTATTTCCCCCATTGTTTTTATGTTACAGTTATTTATTATTCACTGCTGTCCCACTATTTATATTTTGATAATGAGAGTTTTGCACGCCTAACCTTTTAGTACATATGTACATGTAATTTTACGATATGCATACCTCCCCTTTTTTTAAAATATATTTATTCATATATTTTACTTGTGTTTTCCTAATATTATTTGATATGTATATATATTGTTTACACATATAGTGGATATACCTATATGGGTGTGCCCAGGTAGATGTGAATCAGTAAGCTCGGCTTCCTGGTTTCGGCCAGTGACTCCGATCTTATAAGAATGTGATACCCTGGTCTCGTGGGCACTGTGCCTCTGTGATTATGCCCACCGTACCATCACAATACCACGCATGTATGCAGTGCTGCAGAAAACAGTAAACTCTGGATATTAATCTCAGAACACTATATGAGTTTCTTTATTTATATACATTTGTATGAATAGATGCATCATGACAAATAGATGAATGTGTTTTACCCTAGCTTGCTCAATATTGTCTATACAAATTATTGAATTCTTCTGTACTTCCTGTTTACATTATTTGTGCTTGTGGCTCCGCCCACTTGAGTATTTGGCGCCATTTTGTCATTATTTAAACCCCTATGTACCTCTGATGTATAGCTCTGATGAAGAGGGTGTTTCCCTCGAAACGCGTAATCCTGTCTTCTGTCATTTTTTATTTATTTTATTATATCAATAAAGTGGTCCCTGCCGAGAGATCTGTGATTGCACACTCCTGTTTCCATCCAATTCTTGGGACAAGCATCCGCAGTGCCTGGGATCATAGGTCTTCTTCCTCCCCTCCTCATTGCAGTAAAAATATAGGATAGTTAATTTAACCGTTAACTACACCCATTTGTGAGGGTCGGGTTTTTGTTTTCAGTCCCATACAAATATATGGGAAATGTATGTTCTGGTATAACTTCCGTACGGCTGGAGATATTCCAATAATACCTGGTCACATATTACTTATATGTCAAATAAAAATATATGATAGTTAAATTAACCCTTACCTACACCCTTATATAAAAGATGGTTTTTTGCTTCAAGTCCCATGCAAGTATATGGGACTTCCAGTACCTTACTCCACAAGCTCCGCTCTGCACCTCCTTGCAAGCCACACCCCTTCTCATAAAGATATGCCCACTGTTTAAGCCCCACCCCTTTTTTTCCCTCTACCCTTTTTGTGCATCGGTCTGGCTTGCAAATAACGCCCAGTCCCTCAAAGCCACGTCCCCTTCTATTTTCAGCTTACAATATCTTCATCACAAATCAATCCCACCTGAGGACGGGATATGAGGATAGGACAGAAGGACGGGATATAAGGTCGGGATATGAGGACAGGATATGAGGACGGGATATGAGGATTTGATATGAGGTCGGGATATGGGGACAGGATATGAGGATTGATAGTAGGTCGTCAGGATATGAGGATGGGATATGAAGTCGGGATATGAGGACAGGATATGAGGTTGGGATATGAGGTCGGGATAGGAGTTTAGGATATGAGGACGGGATAGGAGGTCGAGATAGAAGGTTGGGATATGAGGACGGGATATGAGGTCGAGATAGGAGGTTGGGATAGGAGGTTGGGATAGGAGGATGGGATAGGAGGTCAGGAAATGGAGGATGGGATAGGAGGTTGAGATATGAGGACAGGACATGGGGATGGGATAGGGGGTTGGGATATGACAACAATATATGAGGACGGGATATGAGGTCCAGATAGGAGGTCAGGATAAGAGGTGGGGATAGGAGGATGGGATAGGAGGTCGGAATATGAGGATGGGATATTAGGTTGAGATATGAGGACAGGACATGGGGATGGGATAGAGGGTTGGGATATGACAACAATGTATGAGGACGGGATATGAAGTCAAAAGCTTCCTCCTTTGTTTATTTTCCTCCCCGACAAGGATTAGGAAGGAAAAACCAGGCAACGCCGGGTACTCAGCTAGTGCATATATAAATATGGGTTCATGCTTGAAAATTGCTGAGTGAGTCAGCTGAAACGTCGCTTTCTTTGGATGGAATAAAGCTACACTTTTTTTCACCATAACCTTACTGTGATTGCTGCAAATATTTTCTTTTTGTACTTCAAGAGTCCTGGACCAAGACTGTTCTGTTTGCTGGCACCTACTCCTATGCATTTCTGGTAGTGCTGTTTCTCAACTTTGGATAAATATGGGTTCTGCTATGTCTTACCTAACATAGTAACATAGTTTATAAGGTTGAAAAAAGACCAGAGTCGATCTAGTTCAACCTTTGTCCCTAATGAGTCCCTACTGAGTTGATCTTGGGGAAGGCAAAAAACCCTCATACTAAAGGTAAAAATTCCTTCCCGACTCCAATATGGCAGCCAGAATAAATTTCTGGATCAACATGCTGTCCCTAAATATCTAGTATACATAACCAGCGATGTTATTATTCTCCAAAAAAGCATCCAGACCCCTTTTGAACTTTTTTACAGAGTTCACCATGACCACCTCCTCCGGGAGAGAATTCCACAGTCTCACTGCTCTTACAGTAAAGAACCCCCATCTGTGGTGGTGTAGAAACCTTCTTTCCTCTAGAGGTAGAGGATGCCCCCTTGTTATAGATACAGTCCTGAGTGTAAATAGATCATTGGAGAGATCTCTGTACGGCCCCCTGATATATTTATACATAGTTATTAGGTCTCCCCTAAGCCTTCTTTTTTCTAAACTAAATAACCCTAATTTGGATCTTTCTGGGTACTGTAGTCCTCCCATTCCCCATATAACTCTGGTTGCCCGTCTTTGAACCCTCTCCAGCTCCACTATATCTTTCTTGTACACTGGTGCCCAGTACTGTACACAGTATTCTATGTGTGGTCTGACTAGTGATTTGTACAGCGGTAGAATTATTTCCTTGTCGTGGGCATCTATGCCCCTATTGATGCACCCCATGATTTTATTTGCCTTGGCAGACAAGGAAATGCCCGACACTGGTCACTACAGCTAAGTTTACTATTAACTAATGTGACACTCACCAGAGGAAGCAGGAGGTGGATCTGCTGGGCCCACGTGGAAGGTGTAGAGAGCCGTACCAGGGAGAAGAATCTAAGATGCCGCTGGTCTTCACCAGAGCCCGCCGCAAAGCAGGATGGATTTGCTGCGGCAGGCAACTTCCAGGTCGCTACCTCTGGCACGACTCGTCCACGCGGGTAGCCGATGTCAAGCTTGGCACGTAGAGGTGGAGCTGGAAGGCTGGTAGCAGACTGGCGACCAGGCTGGAATGTAACTCGTAGTCAGGACAAGTAGAAGGTCAGGGGTAGGCGGTACAGATTCGTATTCGGGAAACGTAGCTAGGATTCGGTACACAGATAGATCAGGAATAGTAACATGGGAAAGCTTTCTCAAGGGCAATAAGCACAAAGATCCGGCAGGGAACCAAGGAAGTGACTTCCATAAATAGAGGTGGGAAAAAACAGGGACCAATGAAAAAAGGGCACTGTCCCTTTAAATCTCACAGAGTGGCGCGCGGGCACCCTAAGGGAGAGACGCACGCGCAGCAACACCACAGGAAGGCGCACAGGAGGTGCACCGTGACATCTCCAGAGACGTGGCTCCCGTGCGAGCAGGAAGAGGAAGCTGCACGCCGGAGAAGCCCCGGGGAGAGACGCTGGAGGACAGAGGTGAGTAGCGGGGAGGGGACTGCAGAGTCACCGGCATGAGGGAACGGGGAAGAAGCCGCAGGCGGCCCCGAGCAGGGCAGCGGGAAGCGCCCCCGGGCCGTGACAGTACCCCCCCCCCCCTTTGACCCCCTCTTCTTTTTGAGTTGTAGGAACTTTAGGATCAAGTCCTTGTCCAGGATGTTGTCTTCGGGTTCCCAAGACCTCTCCTCCGGACCAAATCCCTTCCAGTCAACCATAAAAAAATGTCTTCCCTTGGAGTATTTGGAGGAAAGGATCTGTTGCACTTCAAAAATGTCAGAGGCACCAGAAACCGGAGATGGAGTAATAGACTTGGTGGAAAACCGATTAAGGACCAAAGGTTTAAGGAGAGAGACATGGAAGGTGTTTGGTATACGAAGAGAACGAGGCAGGAGCAACTTGTAAGCCACCGGGTTGACACGGCGTAGGACTTTGAAGGGGCCCAAGAAACGAGGTCCAAGTTTATAACTGGGCTGTTTAAGGCGGACATATTTAGCGGAGAGCCACACCTTGTCACCAGGAAGGAAAACTGGCGGAGGTCTCCTCTTCTTATCTGCCTGGTGTTTCATACGGGAAGAGGCACAGGCTAAAGATCATTGAGTGTCCTTCCAAATAGTCTGAAAATCACGAACCAGGGTATCAACCGCAGGGACCTCGGAGAGAACGGGCAGCGGGAGGGGTGGGCAAGGATGCTGTCCATAGACAATGAAGAAAGGAGAGCTGCCGGTGGAACCAGAATCATGATGATTATAGGAGAATTCGGCCCAGGGTAGGAGAGAGGACCAATCGTCTTGTCATGCAGAGACAAAATGGCGAAGATAGGCTCCAAGGATCTGGTTCACCTGTTCCACTTGGCCGTTGGTTTGAGGATGGTACACAGAGGAGAAATCCAGCTTGACCTTAAGGCGGGTACCCAGGGCACGCCAGAACTTGGAGACAAATTGGACCCCCCTGTCTGACACAATATGAAGGGTGGAGACCATGGAGCCGGAAGATGTGAAGAAAGAATAAGCCTGCTAGCTGGGAAGCTGATGGTAAACTGGAAAGAGGAACAAAGTGAGCCATTTTAGAGAACCGGTCCACAACAACCCAGATTACAGTGCAGTTGGAGGAAGGTGGTAAGTCAGTGATAAAATCCATGGCTATATGGTCCCAAGGAGATTCCGGGATAGGGAGAGGTTGCAGAAGGCCAGCGGACTTCAGACGAGATGTTTTATCCCGGGCACAGATCACACAAGAGTGAACAAAATTGGAGACATCGCGGGCAAGGCTGGGCCACCAATAATGACGGGATATGAGAGAGATGGATTTTTGGATTTCTGGATGTCCAGCCAAGAGAGAAGAGTGACCCCAGTTCAAGATCTTAGTTCTCAGGTGAGGGGGTACAAAAGTCTTTCCTGTAGGTACCTGTAGGGGAGTAGCAAGTGCTGCTGGAATTAGGCGATCAGGAGGGATGATGTGTTGTGGCTGCGTGTCTTATCAGAGACTCTGGAGAGAGCATCAGCTCTGAGGTTCTTGTGGGCTGGACGGAAGCGGATTAGGAAATTAAATCGGGAGAACAAGGACCACCTGGTTTGCCGAGGGTTCAGCTGTTGCACGGATTGTAGGTAAAGAAGATTTTTGTGGTCAGTGTAGATAGTAATTGGGAGAACAGTCCCTTCCAACCAGTGCCGCCACTCTTCCAGAGCTAACTTAATAGCCAAGAGCTCCCGGTCCCCTATGATGTAATTCTTCTCAGCTGGAGAAAAGGTTTTCGAGAAGAAACCGCAAGTGGAAAGTTTGCCATTGGAGGATTGTTGCGTCAAGACTGCTCCAGCTCCAACTGAGAAGGCATCCACTTCCAGGAAAAAAGGCCGGGTCGGGTCAAGACTGGAGCTGAGGCAAAGGCAGACTTGAGATGAGAGAAAGCTTCCACTCCAGGAGGGGGCCAAGACTTGGAGTCCGCTTCCCTTTTTGGTTAAAGCCACAAGAGGTGCCACCAAGGTGGAAAAGTGCGGGATGAACTAATAATAGTTTGCGAAGCCTAAAAAGCGTTGGATGGCTTTAAGTCCAGAAGGTTGAGGCCAGTTCAGAACTGCAGACAACTTATTAGGGTTCATACTAAGTCCTTGGCTAGAGACGACATAACCAAGAAATGGGAGGCTAGTTTTCTCGAGCTTGGCATAAAGATGGTTGCTTCTCAGACGGCGTAGAACTTGGCGTACCTGGGCCCGATGAACCTCCAGACTAGGAGAGAAGATTAGAATGTCATCCAGATAGACTACGACACAAGAGTATAGAAGGTCCCGAAAAATGTCATTGACGAATTCCTGCAAGACTGCCGGGGCATTGCACAGACCGAAAGGCATTACTGGGTACTCGCAGTGTCCATCTCGGGTATTAAAAGTTGTCTTCCATTCGTCGCCCTTTCTGATCCTAATCAAGTTATAGGCTCCGCGAAGATCCAGCTAGGAAAAGATCTTGGCTCCATGCAACCGATCAAAGAGCTCGGAAATGAGTGGAAGAGGGTACCGATTTTTTATTGTCATTTTATTTAAACCACGATAGTCTATGCATGGACGAAGTTTCCACAAAGAAGGATCCGGCTCCTGCTGGGGAAGAGGATTTTCGGATAAAACCCCTGTAAGTTCTCTCGGATGTATTCCGACATAGCCTTGGTCTCTGGAGAGGACAATGGATAAATCCTTCCCTGAGGGGGGGAAGTGCCCGGCAGAAGGTCAATGGGACAGTCATAGGAACGGTGTGGAGGAAGGCATACTGCTTGTCGCTCACAGAACACGTCGGCATACTCTTGATAGGGCGCAGGAAGACCAGGTAGGGAAGGACTTGGAGACGGCAATCTGGGTTGGACAGGTTTCAGGCAACGGGTCTGACAGTCCGGACCCCAACGTGTGATTTCTCCGGAGCGCCAATCCAGGAGAGAAGCATGAAGCTGCAGCCAAGGAAGCCCCAGGAGGACACGAGAAGTTCAGCGTGGTAACACGTAAAAAACTATGACTTCCTTAAATAGAGGTGGGGAAAAACAGGGACCAATGGAAAAAGGGCACTGTCCCTTTAAATCTCACAGAGTGGCACGCGCGCCCCCTAAGGGAGAGACGCGCGCGCAGCAACACCACAGGAAGGCACACAGGAGGTGCGCCGTGACATCTCCAGGGACGCGGCTCCCGTGCGAGCAGGAAGAGGAAGCTGCACGCCTGAGAAGCCCCGGGGAGAGATGCCGGAGGACAGAGGTGAGTAGCGGGGAGGGGACTGCAGAGTCACCGGCATGAGGGAACGGGGAAGAAGCCGCAGGTGGCCCAGAGCAGGGCAGCGGGACGCAGCGCGGGCCGTGACAACTAAGACCCCTAAGTCCTTTTCCACGTCAGTCGTCCAAAGTGTGCTCCCATTTGATATATAACCCTGTCTCAGATTTTTCCTCCCCATGTGCATTACCTTACATTTATCAGTGTTGAACCTCATCTGCCACTTCTCAGCCCAACCCCCCAACCTATCCAGATCCATTTGTAACAGTGCACTGTCCTCTATTGTGTTTACCGCTTTACAGAGTTTAGTATGATCTGCAAAGATTGCTACTTTACAATTCAACCCCTCTACAAGGTCATTAATAAATATATTAAATAGAACAGGACCCAAGACTGACCCCTGTGGTACCCCACTAGTAACAGTCACCTAATCAGAATAAGTGCCATTAATAACCACCCTCTGTTTCCTATCGCTGAGCCAGTTACTTACCCACTTACACACATTCTTATTTTACGCACCAATCTTTTATGTGGCACTGTATCAAATGCTTTGGAAAAATCCAGATATACGACATCCAGCGATTGCCCTTGGTCCAGTCTGGAGCTCACCTCCTCATAAAAGCTGATCAGGTTAGTTTGACAGGACCGATCCCTCATAAAGCCATGCTGATATGGAGTCATACATTTATTTGTATCAATGTACTCCAAAATAGCATCTCTTAGAAAACCCTCAAACAATTGACATACAACGGAGGTTAAACTAACAGGTCTGTAATTTCCTGGGTCACCTTTTGTCCCCTTTTTAAATATTGGCACCACATTTACCATGCGCCAGTCCTGGGGAACAGTCCCTGTTACTATAGAGTCCCTGGAAATTAAAAATAGAGGTCTGTCTATTACAATACTTAATTCCTTTAGAACTCGGGGGTGAATGCCATCTGGACCTGGTGATTTGTCTATTTTGATTTTTTGTAGGCGGCACTGTACTTCTTCCTGGGTTAGACATGTGACCTGTACTGGGGAGTTTACCTTATCACACTGTATTTCACCTGGCATTTCATTTTCCTCGGTGCCTTACCATTTGGGATTTATCCTCTAACCACAAGGACACAATACCTCATAATGAAGCTCCATACTGGTTGGTCCATAACTACATCCCACAGAATGTTAGGGAAAGTTTAAACATTATAAATACAAAGCATCAAATGTATGTTTCCTCGAAGCCTGGATCTTTGTGGACTGCACATGGTAAATCTGGAACAAACCTAATTTAGTAGAAATAATAAATCCTTTAATGCTTTAATGACACCCTGCTGTAAAGAAGACTTTAATCCCGTACACAGTAATGTTGTGCTTGTTATATGCAGCCACAGGTAGGCTTTCCTGTTAGTGCTAGCAGGATGCCTCAAATAGAGACATTTTTAACCCCTTCCAACTTTTTGTAATCTTATGAAAGAAATTAATAGAGCGATAACATTTTCAGACTCTTTATGCAAGACGCTGTGTTATTGAGCAGTAGGGCACTGCAAAAGTAGTGGAAAGGTATTATCTGCCATTGTATTCATCACTAGTGTTGAGCGGCATAGGCCATATTCGAATTCGCGAATATTCGCGAATATATGGACGAATATTCGTCATATATTCGCGAATATTCGCATATTCGTTATATTATCGTTTTATTTTCGCATATGCGAAGAATTCGCGTATGCGAAAATTAACATATGTGAAAATTAACATATACAAAATTAACACACGCGAAAATTCGCATATGCGAAAATTAGCATATGCTAATTTTCGCATATGCGAAATTTTGCACGCCAGTCTCACACAGTAGTATTACAGCCTTCTTTACACCACACAAGCTGGAAGCAGAGAGGGGTGATCACTGTGATGTGTACTGTGAAGAAAAAAGAAAAAAAAAAAAAAAACGAATATTTGTAATTACGAATATATAGCGCTATATTCGCGAAATTCGCGAATTCGCGAATATGCGATATTCGCGAATAATATTCGAATTGCGAATATTCGCAAGCAACACTATTCATCACCATAATAAATACTTTCAGAGATGTGGAAATCCTATCTCCCAACGCCCAGGACATGCAGTTCCGGGCACCGGGCAAGTGAATTTGAGGGCTTGTTTTTTTTGCGTGACCATTTGTACTTTGTAATGACTCCTCTCATTTTACCATAAAATGTAAGACGAACCCAAAAAATTATTTTTTAAGTGAGGAAATTTAAATGAAAACCATTTTCACACTGTGCACATTACGGCAAAAATAAAATTTTATTTATTCTGTGGGTCAATACGATTAACCCCTTAATGACAATGGACGTAAATGTACATCATGGTGCCGTGGTACTTAATTCACCATGATGTACATTTATGCTCCGCCATGACCGCGAGCACCGGTCCGGTGCTCGTGTCATGCACGGCAGGCTCTGGCTGCTATCAGCAGCCAGGGACCCACCGGTAATGGCGGACATCCACGATCGCACGGATGTCCGCCATTAACTCCTCAGATGCCGTGATCAATACAGATCACGGCATCTGCGGCAGTGCGGTACTTTGAATGGATGATCGGATCGCCCGCAGTGCTGCCGCGGGGATCCGATCATCCAGCATGGCAGCCAGAGGTCCCCTCACCTGTCTCCGAGCAGACCAGAGCAGATCACCGATAACTCTGATCAGTGCTATGCTCTATGCATCAAATGATTGCTATGAATAGTCCCCTATGGGACTATTAAAGTTGGGACTATTAAAGTGTAAAAAAAAAAGTAAAAAAAATTTAAAATAAAAAAGTTAAAAAATTTCAAAAATCCCCTCCTCCAATAAAAATGTCAAATGTCTGTTTTTCACATTTTACCCCCAAAATAGCATAAAAAAAATTATTAATACACATATTTGGTATCGCCGCGTGCGTAAAAGTGTGAACTATTAAAATATATTGTTAATTATCCCGTACAGTGAACGGCGTAAACGTAAAATTTTTCATTTTAATCGCATTGACCCTCAGAATAAAGAAAACATGTGATTTTTACCGGAAAGTGTACAGCGTGAAAACAAAACCTTCCAAAACTTGCTAAATTGCAGTTTTCTTTTCAATTTTCCCAAATAAATAATATTTGTTTGGTTGTGCCGTACATTTTATGGTAAAATAAGTGATGTCATTACAAAGTACAATTGGTGATGCAAAAAACAAGCCCTCTTATGTGTCTGTGGATGGAAATATAAGAGTAATGATTTTTAGAAGGCGAGGGGGAAAAAATGGAAATGCAAAAATAAAATTGGTCTGGTCCTTAAGGCCAAAATGTACCTGGTCCTTAAGGGGTTAAAATGATAACCATCTTTACATATTTTTCTATTATTGTGTGACTTTTAAAAAATAATAAAGTTTTTGACAAAATCAGTATGTTTAACCTCTTAACGACCAAGGACATATATTTACATCCTTGGCCGGCTCCCGCGATATAACGCGGGTCACGTGGTGACCCCATGTCATATCGGGTCGGTCCCGGCATGTAACTCATGCCGGGACCCAGGGCTGATAGCGTGCAGCAGAGATTGCGGTGCTGCCCGCTATTAACCCTTTAGACGTGGCGTTCAAAGTTGAACGCTGCGTCTAAAACGAAAGGAAAAGCTTTCTGGCTGCTTAGTGGGGCTGATCGGGACAACCTATGAAAATGCGGTGTCCCGATCAACTAGGATGCGAGCGGAGGTCCTCTTACCTTCCTCCGGCGTGTCCGTTCAACGATTGATTGCTCCAAGCCTAAGATGCAGGCGTGAGCAATTGACCGCCGATAACACTGATAAATGCAAAGCTATGGCTTTGCAGTGATCAGTGTATAAGATCAGTGTGTGCAGTGTTATAGCCCCCAATGGGAGCTATAACACTGCAAAAAAAAAGTGTAAAAAAAAGTTAATACATGTGATTTAACCCTTTCCCTAATAAAAGTCCAAATCCCCCCCCTTTTCCCATAATTTAAAAAAAAAATAAATATAAACATATGTGGTATCGCCACGTGCGTAAATGTCCGAACTATAAAAATATATCATTAATTAAACCGCACGGTCAATGGCGTACACGCAAAAAAAATTCAAAGTCCAAAATAACATATTTTTGGTCACTTTTTATATCATGAAAAAATGAATAAAAGCGAACAAAAAGTCTGATCAAGACAAAAAATGGTACCTCTAAAAACTTCAGATCATGGCGCAAAAAATTAGCCCTCATATCACCCCATACGCGGTAAAATAAAAAAGTTATAGGGTTCAGAACATGACAATTTTAAACTTATACATTTTCCTGCATGTAGTTATGATTTTTTCCAGAAGTATGACAAAATCAAACATATATAAGAAGGGTACCATTTTAACCGTATGGACCTACAGAATAAAGATAAGGTGTCATTTTTACTGAAAAATGTACTGCGTAGAAACGTAAACCCCCAAAAATTACAAAATTGCATTGTTTCTTCAATTTCGTTGCACAATGATTTTTTTTTTTCCGTTTTGCCGTAGATTTTTGGGTAAAATGACTGATGTCACTGCAAAGTAGAATTGGTGGCACAAAAAATAAGCCATCATATATTTTTTACCCAAATATCCATGGTAAAATGAGGGTGCGTGTGTGCGCGTGTATACCCCGATACACCCCCAGGAAAGGCAGGGGGAGAGAGGCCATCGCTGCCTGCTTCTCTCCCCCTGCCTTTCCTGGGGTCTAGAGCGCTGCTGCCGGCCCTTCTCTCCCCCTGGCTATCGGCGCCACTGCCCGTTCTGTCCCCCTGACTATCAGTGCCAGCGCCGATAGCCAGGGGGAGAGAAGCGGCGCTGACAGCCAGGGGGAGAGAAGGGGCAGCGGCACCCATTGCCGGCGCCGCTGCCCCGTTGCCTCCCCCCATCCCCGGTGGCATAATTACCTGGGTCGGGTCCGCGCTGCTGCAGGCCTCCGGCGCGCGTCCCCTGCGTCGTTGCTATGCACGGCGCGGCGCACTGACGTCATGCGGCGCGCCGTGCAGCACATAGCAACGACGCCGGGGACGCACGCCGGAGGCCTGCAGCAGCGCGGACCCGACCCAGGTAATTATGCCACCGGGGATGGGGGGAGGCAACGGGGCAGCGGCGCCGGCAATGGGTGCCGCTGCCCTTTCTCTCCCCCTGGCTATCGGCGCCGGCAATGGGGCGCCGGCACCGATAGTCAGGGGGACAGAACGGGCAGCGGCGCCGATAGCCAGGGGGAGAGAAGGGCCGGCAGCAGCGCTCTAGACCCCAGGAAAGGCAGGGGGAGAGAAGCGGGCAGCGACGGCCTCTCTCCCCCTGCCTTTCCTGGGGGTGTATCGGCGTATAACACGCACATAGACTTTAGGCTAAAAATTTTAGCCTAAAAAGTGCGTGTTATACGCCGATAAATACGGTATTCAAACAAGAGGTGTGGGGATATGTTGAGGATATGTTGAGGCCAATGAAAGACTGTTATAGGCCTGTCTGAAGAGATGTGTTTTTAGACCACATTTAAAACTATGGATGTTGTTGTTGAGGCAGAGGGATTGAGGGATAGCATTCCAGAGAACCGGTGCAGCACGAATGAAGTCTTGGAGATGGGAGTGAGAAGTTCGGATTATAGAAGATGTTATTGTGAGATCATTAGCAGATCGGAGAGAACGTGTAGGATGGTAGACAGAGATGAGAGAGGAGATGTAGGGAGGTGCAGCATTGTGGAGAGCTTTGTGTGTGAGACTGAGGATTTTGTACTGTATTCTGGACTGAATTGATAACCAGTGTAGTGACTGGCACAGGGAGGAGGCGTCGGTGTAGTGGCTGGAGAGGAAGATGAGTCTGGCTGCGGCATTAAGGATGGACTGGAGAGGAGAGAGTTTGGAGAAAGGAAGGCCTATTAGTAAAGAGTTACAGTAGTCAAGGCAGGAGTGAATCAAAGCAATAATGATAGTTTTAGCAGTTTCAGTAGTGAGAAACGGGGGGATTCTGGAAATGTTTTTGAGATGCAGGTGACAAGAACGTGAAAGAGACTGAATATTGGGAGTGAAAGACAGATCAGAGTCAAGTATAACTCCAAGACAGCGAGCCTGCTGCCCGGGAGTTATGGTAGTACCACATACCAAGATGGAAATGTCAGGGTTAGGTACAGTATCAGTTGATGGAGAAAAAACAAGAAGTTCTGTTTTAGAAAGATTTAGTTTCAGATATAAAGAGGACATGATGTCTGAGATGGCAGAGAGACAGTCACTGGTATTCTGTAGGAGTGCAGGGGTAATGTTGGAGGAAGAGGTATAGAGTTGGATGTCATCAGCATAGAGGTGGTACTGGAAACCAAATCTACTGATTGTTTTTCCAATGGGGGATGTGTAGAGTGAAGAGATGACCGATCCCTGGGGAACCCCGACAGCAAGGGCAAGAGGAGAAGATGTAGAGCCAGAAAATGAGACGCTAAAGGAGCGGCCAGAGAGATAGGAGGAAAACCAGGCGAGAGCAGAGTCCTTGAGACCGATGAAGCGGAGACTACTGAGGAGGAGTTGGTGATCCACAGTGTCAAAAGCCGCAGACAGGTCCAAGAGAATCAGTAAAGAGAAATTGCCATTTGATTTGACCGTCAGAAGATCGTTAGTGACTTTGGTTAGGGCCGTTTCTGTGGAGTGAAGGGAGCGGAAACCAGACTGTAAGGGGTCAAGGAGAGAGTTCTCGGAGAGATAGCGGATAAGGCGGGAGTAGACCAAGCGTTCCAGGAGTTTGGAGATAAAAGGGAGATTTGAGACGGGTCGATAGTTGGCTGCACATGACGGGTCCAGAGATGGTTTTTTCAATAGTGGGGTTATGATAGAGTGTTTGAAGGAGGAGGGAAAGACCCCAGAAGAGAGGGAGAGGTTAAAGATTTTAGTTAGGTGACAGCTGATAGTAGGAGAGAGAGACTGGATGAGGTGTGAAGGCATGGGGTCACTAGAGCAGGTAGTGGGGCGGGTGGAGGAGAGGAGCCTGGAAACCTCCTCCTCCGTTACAGGCTCAAAAACTGAGAATGATGAAGAGGAGACGTGGCTGGAAATTGGATCAGAACTTTTAGGGGACTGGGAGAGGATTTCATCACGAATGTCATCGATTTTAGTTTTGAAGTATTTGGCCAGGTCTTCAGCACAGAGATCAGTAATTGGGGTCTGTACTTTAGGCCGAAGGAGAGAGTTGAACGTGTCAAAAAGGCGTTTTGGGTTGTTAGACAGAGAGGAGATGAGTGAGGTAAAATATGTTTGTTTGGCGAGATGAAGAGCGGAGTAATAGGATTTAAGCATGAATTTATAGTGCAGATAGTCTGAAGAAGTCTTAGTTTTCCTCACCAGACGTTCAGCACACCTAGAGCATCGCCTGAGAAAGTGGGTTGTTAGCGTGTGCCAGGGTTGCTGCCGTCTGTGTCGGGAGGTTCGTGTTTTAGGGGGTGCCATTTGATCCAGGGTAGACTTGAGGGTGTCATGGTAATGTTTGGCTGCTAGATTAGGGCAGGAGAGAGAAGAGATTGGTGGTAGTGAAGATTGTAGAATGTCTATAAATTGACTAGTGTTTATGGCACGCAGGTTTCTGTAAGTGTACAAGGTTGGAGTGTCTGGAAGAGGATAGGAGTTACTGATAAAGAAAGAGAGAAGGTTGTGGTTAGAGAGCTCAGAAGGGGAATTAGTGAATTTAGAGACAGAGCAAAGTCTAGAGAAGATCACGTCCTGTGTATTCCCATCCTTGTGTGTGGGAGAGTCAGTAAGCTGTGAAAGGGCAAAGGCGGAGGTTAGAGACAGATGCCGAGACACAGAAGAGGAGATTGGGGTATCAATGGGGATATTAAAATCACCCATGATGAGTGTAGGTGTTTCTGAGGAAAGAAAGTGAGGGAGCCATGTGGCAAAATGATCCAGGAACATTTGGGGAGAATCAGGAGGACGATAGATGACCACCACTCAGAGAGACAATGGGCGGAAGAGCCTGAGGGTGTGGACCTCAAAAGAGGGAAATGTGAGTGAGGGTAATGGGGGAATGACTTGAAAAGTGCATTGTGGGGCTAGAAGCACCCCAACTCCTCCACAATGCCTGGTGTCAGATCTGGGGGTATGGGAAAAGTGAAAGTCACCATAAGATAAAGCAGCGAGAGAAGCAGTGTCAGAAGGTTGTATCCATGTTTCTGTGAGAGCCAGCAGATTAAGAGAATTAGTGAGAATTTGTGAGATTTCCACACAAAGTCCAAAATATACTTAGGCTATGTCCACACGGTGCAATGTCCCCACAGAAAATTTTTGGGTGGACATTCCAAAGACAGTGGACCTCTCGGAAATGTTCCATCTCATAGATGGCAATGAATTTCTGAACGGAGTCAGCAGAAACATTGAACATGTTTTTGCCGACGCCGGAATCAGGATTTCCGTGGCAACAACAGCCATGTAAACAGAGCAGAAGAATCCCATTGACATCAATGAGACTCTGCTGCTGCAGAATGTCTGTACAGAATATTCATGCAGAATTCCGCACGGACATTCTGACATGTGAACATAGCCTTACACATAGTCTGTAACTTAGATTGTAAGCCCACATATGGAAAATGATTAATAATATCTCTTATTCAGCGCTGCAGAATATGTCAGTGCTATAGGAATGGATAAAAAAAATTGTTCAACGTATATTTATTGATGTGCATAAAATGTACCTTCTATTTAAAATGTATTTATTCAGCCAAACCCAATGACATGTCCACATTGTTTTTCAGGATGAAATTCTGACAGTGATCAGACGTGTAGATGATAATTGGGCTGAAGGAATGTTGGGAGACAAGATTGGGATTTTTCCCATTCTCTATGTAGAGGTGAGAGAATTACAGTCATGGACATACACACAGTCATTGGAGGCTAAAAAGATTATAAATCACTGAACGAATAGAAGATAGTGTGACTATTTACGTGAGGAATATTGCGCATTCATTGGGAAATTATAAAGTGTTGTTGGTCAGACAGGAAACATTGCCATTATCAGCTTATAAAGCTGTGTTAAAAAATTCTGAAAAGTAGAACAGATGTTTTGTGTCACACTTATTTAGTTTTGCATTGGCCTTTCACATTTAGGCGTATACACTGTTAGCACATGAAGCAATCCACGGCTCTTGAGGTCATTTACATTAATCATTCTACTTCCATGCTTGGCCTAAGTCATGAGTTTCCAGCAGTGTAATTGATCCTGGTCTACATGACTCAGAATAACATCCAAATGCAGTTTACAGGGATACATGTCTATATGGAAATGACTAACAAATATATATATATATATATATACACACACACCACACACATACATATTTATATATAACATTGAAAGGTTAGGTGAATAACATTGACATACACTGTTACAGTGGCACCTGTCAAGAGTTGGGATATAATAGACAGCCAACTTTAATACTACTGTATTAGGCAGACATCTTTGGGATGTGCTGGAAAAACATGTCCGATCCATAGTTTTATTGTTATAGCAGATCAGTGTATACAGTACAGACTAAAAGTTTGGACACACCTTCTCATTCAAAGAGTTTTCTTTATTTTCATGACTATGAAAATTGTAGATTCAAACTGAAGGCATCAAAACTATGAATTAACACATGTGGAATTATATACATAACAAAAAAAGTGTGAAACAACTGAAAATATGTCATATTCTAGGTGGAAAGTGTCCCCAAGTGCAGTCACTAAAACCATCAAGAGCTACAAAGAAACTGGCTCACATGCAGACCGCCCCAGGAAAGGAAGACCAAGAGTCACCTCTGCTGCAGAGGATAAGTTCATCCGAGTC
This sequence comes from Hyla sarda, assembly GCF_029499605.1. Lineage (NCBI taxonomy): Eukaryota > Metazoa > Chordata > Amphibia > Anura > Hylidae > Hyla > Hyla sarda. Next base: position 191,099,653 of record NC_079190.1, on the reverse strand, counting down.
ACCAGCCTCAGAAATCGCAGGTTAACAGCAGCTCAGATTAGAGACCAGGTCAATGCTGCACAGAGTTCTAGCCGCAGACACATCTCTAGAACAACTGTTAAGAGGAGACTGTGTGAATCAGGCCTTCCTGGTAGAATATCTGCTAGGAAACCACTGCTAAGGACAGGCAACAAGCAGAAGAGACTTGTTTGGGCGAAAGAACACAAGGAATGGGCATTAGACCAGTGGAAATCTGTGCTTTGGTCTGATGAGTCCAAATTTGAGATCTTTGGTTCCAACCACCGTGTCTTTGTGCGAAGCAGAAAAGGTGAACGGATGGACTCTACATGCCTGGTTCCCACCGTGAAGCATGGAGGAGGAGGTGTGATGGTGTGGGGGTGCTTTGCTGGTGACACTGTTGGGGATTTATTCAAAATTGAAGGCATACTGAACCAGCATGGCTACCACAGCATCTTGCAGCGGCATGCTATTCCATCTGGTTTGCGTTTAGTTGGGCCATCATTTATTTTTCAACAGGACAATGACCCCAAACACACCTCCAGGCTGTGTAAGGGCTATTTGACCAAGAAGGAGAATGATGGGGTGCTGCGCCAGATGACCTGGCCTCCACAGTCACCGGACCTGAACCCAATCAAGGCAAAAGGGCCAACAAGTGCTAAGCATCTCTGGGAACTCCTTCAAGACTGTTGGAAGACCATTTCAGGTGACTACCTCTTGAAGCTCATCAAGAGAATGCCAAGAATGTGCAAAGCAGTAATCAAGGCAAAAGGTGGCTACTTTGAAGAACCAAGAATATGACATTTTCAATTGTTTCACACTTTTTTGTTATGTCATAGTTTTGATGTCTTCAATGTGAATCTATAATTTTCCTAGTCATGAAAATAAAGAAAACTTTTTGGTCTGTACTGTACGTGCAGTACAATCATGTTTCATAAAACAACTGTATATGCTACGTAAAAATAGGTAGAACAATATGTGAATCCTGCAAGATGCACTCAACTTTATATACAGGATGAGATGGGTATAGTTTATGCAGCAGCAGCATAAGTAAAGACATTTAGTTACTTTTCTTTGTCAAAGAGAAATATCATAATGTGTTCCCAATTTAGACTCACTATTAGAAAATAATGCTTTTATGCAGTTTAGTACATTTTAAAGTAGTCTTCGTGAATTTGGGATGTGCATTTTCCCTGCAACTGTACTTATTTATCTTACCGGTGTCAGACACTGGGACTTTAGAGATGTTTAACATTAGTGATTCACCAAGATCATTTAAAGGACATCTGTCAGCTCTATTTGCTGTTAAGAGCTACATACACTGTTGAATAGCAGTTCGGATATAAAAGCAAACTGTATCTTTCCTGGAGCTGATGGTGGTTGCCAAACTTACAAAATAGCCTTTTTATTTCTCAGCCAAGTGTCAAGAAGGTGCGGACGAACTGCTAGAGTGCCGCAGTCATGCACAGATCTTTGCTTGCCCTCCAAGCTCCACCTTGATTGATGTACAGGACTCCGTATAAAAGTCAAGGGGGGGCTGGGAGGTGAGGGTGAGCGAGGAAGCATACCAGACTGTTGCACTTGAGCTACTTGGCTCTTCCCAATTGACACATGGCTGAGAAAGGAAAAGGAGATTTTATAAGTTTAGCAACAACGCCTTCTTTACCATGAGAACACGCCTTCTTTACCATGAGAACTGTGAACTTATGGAACAGTCTACCTCAGGAACTGGTCACAGCAGGAAAAATTTGCAGCTTTAAAACAGGATTAGATACATTCCTGGAACAAAATAACATTAATGCTTATGAAGAAATATAAAATCCCATCCCTTCCCCAATATCGCGCCACACCCCTACCCTTCAATTCCCTGGTTGAACTTGATGGACATATGTCTTTTTTCGACGGTACTTACTATGTAACTATGTAACAATCTGCTCCAGTTATACTATTTATTTTTATTTTTTGTTAACCTAGACCAGTGTTTCCCAAGCGTGGTCCACAAGACCCCCCAACAGGTCATGTATTCAGGATTTACTTAGTTTTCACATGTGATGTAACTGTGGTGATGCCTGATTCACTGACCAGAGTTATATCATTTGGGAAAGACTGAGGAAATCCTGAATACATGACCTGTTGGGGGGACTTGAGGACCATGCTTTGAAAAAACACTGACCTAGACAATTCCTTTAAAAGGACCTCCCTCTATCATTGAATAGCTTAGGGTGCCCGGCTTAAGCACTTTTTTACAGTTTCTTAATATTATATATACACACCCCTCAATGTAAAACATTCACACCCCTTGGCTGCATAATCTTCCCATCACTTCCATTAGTAAAATGCAGCTCACTCCCATCTAGCTGATTCCCTGAATTGTCAGACAAACTATAAACCTACATCTTATTAAGAAACTGTTAAAAGCTATGGAATAAGAACACCCTAATATACGTAATGATAGCTTTTATTTATTGGATTGGCTATTTAAAACAAGAGATTATTAATCTCAGGGAGCTTTCATTAAATTTAAATTTTAAGATGCCACAGGCATGGACACTATAAGCCGCATATTTCTTTAAACTACTAAAACTGCTGACAGCCCTATACAGATGTCAGTCTGGGTGTATAATGTTACCCAGTGTCTTTGTCACACAGTTTTTACAACTATAAAAAAAAATGTTTGTTGTTGTTCCGGTCACCAACATGGTATGTGTCCAGGAGGTGAGCTTTCTTAGTAAGGTGCCTAGAGCACCCTGTATTAGATTTACCAAGCCCCTCCTCTTGTGCATGATTGACAATCTAGGAAAACCCTAGAACTGTCAATTAAAGCTGAGAGGAGGGGCCAGAGCAGCTGTCAACACCAAAAGCTTTGGGTACCAAAAGTGAAGATTCCACCTCCTGGGCATTTGTCATGTCAGCTGTTTTCCTTGGCCATGTAAGCTGCATGACTAAGACACTATTTATCATTACACTCCCTCCCTGACATCTAAACAGGGCTGTCAGAAACCATTTAAAGTGCCACTGGCACCTCCAAACGAGGTACTGAAGGGCAGGCACCAGCAGATAGGGCATAATGAGATACAACAGATAGTACCTATCTTTACTGTGCCTGCAGCTTGTAAAATGATATCCACTCTGTCTTATACTTCAGTCAACCAGTCGCAGAGGCTGGCCAACTCTCGCATGGGCATGCCTCCTTTTTCCCCTCCTCCCAACCCTGAACCAATCCTAGCCTAGAGCCCTGTAGGTCAATTCTGCAGGTCAGGGTGGGTGGAGGCATACTGCTGCAACTCGGCCTGCCTCTCTGACTGGCCCAAGTACAAGAAAGTGCAGATAAAAGTTTTCAAGCTGGAGGCCAAGTAAGTATAGGTTCCGTCTGTTGTATCTTATTATGCCCTAAATGCTGGTGCCTGCACCTTTGTACCTCGTAACCTTAAAGGGGTATTCCAGGAAAAAACTTTTTTTAATATATATCAACTGGCTCCAGAAAGGTAAACAGATTTGTAAATTACTTCTATTAAAAAATCTTAATCCTTTCAGTACTTATGAGCTTCTGAAGTTAAGGTTGTTCTTTTCTGTCTAAATCCTCTCTGATGACACCTGTCTCGGGAAACAACCAGTTTAGAAGAGGGTTGCTATGGAGATTTGCTTCTAAACTGGGCGTTTCCCAAGACAGGTGTCATCAGAGAGGATTTAGACAGAAAAGAACAACCTTAACTTCAAAAGCTCATAAGTACTGAAAGGATTAAGATTTTTTAATAGAAGTAATTTACAAATCTGTTTAACTTTCTGGAGCTAGTTGATAGATATATATATATATATATATATATATATATATATATATATATATATATATATAAAAGTTTTTTCCTGGAATACCCCTTTAAGAAAGCCCCTAACTTTATGGTTGATAATGGTTTTCTGTATAGTTTATGGGGGGATTGATCATTGGTTTGTGGTGTACATGTGGTGAGGGTGTGATGAGGGCAGATGGAATTACCCTAGGGGCAGATGGCATTAACCCTTTGTATTTGTGACACCAGGGCATGGTTTATCCTCTACACCACCCGAAGATATACCGCTGGATCCTGGGCTAGGCACTGGGGCAAATAATGACTCTGACGCCAAGTTACGGAACAACAGCCGTTTTACTGACTCAGACAGATGTAACAGTCTATACAGCTTGGCAAGGCCCAAGGAGGTGACCAGTGATTTCAGAGACCACAGGGCTTGCTGGGACTTATGGTGGACTTGGACAATTTGATGCAGGACCTCACTGACTTGAGACAGATTGACTTGGACTGACTTGACTGATGCTGACTGCGACAGACTTTACCCCGTTTGTAGCTTACCAGGTTTTGATTTGGACCTGGGGGTTAGTGGACTTGTGGATCCGTGGCTGCGTGGTAGACGTTAGACCTCTTTAGGACACCAGACACTCTCTCCAGACCTGACCTCACTGCAACTCAGCACTAAAGAGAGTGAGGAAGCTCCACCCAGGGCTTATATGGGGGAAATTCAGGAGGGGTCCCAAAGGTCACCCTGTAGGTCACATGGTCACTTGTACCTTCCTTAGTTACAATCACATGACAACAAAACTTAACAGGTATATCACATTTTATGTACAATACACTGGATAACATAGGCACTTAGTATTTATATACAAGACACTGGTGTAGGTGAAGCCGAGGGGTCACCAAATGGAGTCTGCCTGACATGGCAGTAAGGGTACAGGGGTGCAACTCCTGTACTGGGCTACTACATATATTTGTCTCACAGTTTGTCAATGTTTTGAGACTTTTCATTGCAACTTTTGCTTTAGAAGGTTTTTCTAAAAGAGCATACCAAGTTGTGCTTTCAGTTGATATCATGCAGTGGTCAGGAATTCATGAAATGCGACTTTTCAGTTTGTCGCATCTTTTGTCACAACTGCGCTAAATTAGGCACAAATCTACACCAGCCCTGACTTGGCTTGCAAAACTGACTGCAAACAGCATTTCTAAAAAGTCGCACATTTTGTCGCACAGGATAAAAAGTCGCAGAGAGGCACCATACAAAGTGGTGTACTGAAGTAAGAAATGTGATCAGCACCAGATTTATCACTTGCCCTGCACCATGTAATTAATCTGGTGCAGGTACACAGTTTCCACCACATGAATTAATGGGGTAAAAAGACGTTCACCTACACCACTCTTGATGAACACCCCCTATGAGTTATATTATATATAAAATAACCATTTTTTAAAGTGTCCACTAGGGCAGTGGTAGTCACTCAAAACGCTGAGCATTGCTTTGCAGTTTATATGCCTGAAATGTTAGATTGATCTTCCTGAGCTCTAATAGGCACCTCTTTAGCATCAAAAGCAACCTCATTATGTACATGGACTATACTCTTAGATTTAAAGGAGAAGTATCATGGAAGAAAACTTATCCCCTATTCTTCTCATAAGGGATACGTTTTCTTCCATGATACTTCTCCATTAAATCTAATAGTATAGTCCATGTGCGTAATGAGGTTGCTTTTGATGCTAAGTTTTAGATCGCGGGGGGTCCGAGCGCTGGGGCCTTCCGCGATCTCCTGTTTGGAGCCCTGGCTCTCCTTCACAGTGGCGTGTCATGACCTTTGCCCGAAGCGGGGGCCACCACGCCCCCTTCATATAGCTCTATGGGAGAGCCGTTTGGCAATCTTCTGCTCTCCCATAGAGCTATATAGAGGGGGCTGGGCAGCAGGAGGATCCAGCGCTCAGACCCCCCCGTGATCTAAAACTTATCCCCTATACTTTGGATAGGGGATAAGTTTTTTACCATGATACTTCTTTAAAGGAGTAGTCCAGTGGTGACCCAGTGGTGAAAACTTATCCCCTATCCTAAGGATAGAGGATAAGTTTGAGATCGCGAGGGTCCGACCGCTGGGGCCCCCTGCGATCTCCTGTACGGAGCCCCGACAGCCCGCGGGAAGGGGGCGTGTCGACCTCCGCACGAAGCGGCGGCCGACACGCCCCCTCAATACAACTCTATGGCAGAGCCGAAGCGCTGCCTTCGGCAATCTCCGGCTCTGCCATAGCGATATATTGAGGGGGTGTGTCGGCCGCCGCTTCGTGCGGGGGTCGACACCCGCTATCTGGCCGGAGAGCCTGGCCCCCATACAGAGAGATCGCAGGGGGCCCCAGCGGTCGGACCCCCCGCGATCTCAAACTTATCCCCTATCCTTAGGATAGGGGATAAGTTTTTCACCACTGGACTACCCCTTTAATGGGAAAATAACTTGCCATAAAATATCATGACAATCTACATACATATAAAAGTGTAGTATCATGACATATTTTTTCCTTCATTATCTTGTTTTCATTAAAATCATTTTAACTGCCACCTTTGTAACAAATAATTATATCGGGCATTTATATGGTAATGGCGGTGTTCTCCACCTCCTGCACTCTGGAAACTTTTGTTACTGAATAAATTACTCAGGAGCTTTGATTCTACAAAGTCTAGAAGAATAGACCCTCAGACAAGACTTCATTAATGAAGGGTTCGCTAGTTAATTGCTTTGTGCAAAAGTGGACCAATTAGCCCACTAGAAGCCTTCCTATTAAACAGGCCTGCAGAACGTTTTTACTTTTTTAACTGCTCAAAAATGAATATTATAACTTGATGTAGAGAGAAATACTACTCTCCAGTGATAAGCATCACATTATTCTGTGCTATAAAAACATAGAATTTGGTCCATCTATTCTGCCCAATAATCTGAATACTATCAATAGTCCCTGGCCCTATCTTATATGAAGGGTAGCCTTATGCCGATCTCTATCTTATATGAAGGATAGCCTTATGCCTATCACTATCTTATATGAAGGATAGCCTTATACCTATCACTATCTTATATGAAGGATAGCCTTATGCCTATCCCCATCTTATATGAAGCATAGCCTTATGCCGATCTCTATCTTATATGAAGGATAGCCTTATGCCTATCTCTATCTTATATGAAGGATAGCCTTATGTCTATCCCTATCTTATATGAAGGGTAGCCTTATGCCTATCTCTATCTTATATGAAGGATAGCCTTATGCCTATCACTATCTTATATGAAGGATAGCCTTATACCTATCACTATCTTATATGAAGGATAGCCTTATGCCTATCACTATCTTATATGAAGGATAGCCTTATACCTATCACTATCTTATATGAAGGATAGCCTTATGCCTATCTCTATCTTATATGAAGGATAGCCTTATGCCTATCTCTATCTTATATGAAGGATAGCCTTATGCCTATCTCTATCTTATATGAAAGATAGCCTTATGCCTATCACTATCTTATATGAAGGATAACCTTATGCCTATCTCTATCTTATATGAAGGATAGCCTTATGCCTATCACTATCTTATATGAAGGATAGCTGTCACGATGCCGGCTGGCAGGTAGTGGATCCTCTGTGCCAGAGAGGGATTGGCGTGGACCGTGCTAGTGGATCGGTTCTAAGTCACTACTGGTTTTCACCAGAGCCCGCCGCAAAGCGGGATGGTCTTGCTGCGGCGGTAGTGACCAGGTCGTATCCACTAGCAACGGCTCAACCTCTCTGACTGCTGAAGATAGGCGCGGTACAAGGGAGTAGACAGAAGCAAGGTCGGACGTAGCAGAAGGTCGGGGCAGGCAGCAAGGATCGTAGTCAGGGGCAACGGCAGGAGGTCTGGAACACAGGCTAGGAACACACAAGGAAACGCTTTCACTGGCACAATGGCAACAAGATCCGGCGAGGGAGTGCAGGAGGAGTGAGGTATAAATAAGGAGTGCACAGGTGAACATACTAATTGGAACCACTGCGCCAATCAGCGGCGCAGTGGCCCTTTAAATCGCAAAGACCCGGCGTGCGCGCGCCCTAGGGAGCGGGGCCGCGCGCGCCGGGACAGGACCGACGGAGAGCGAGTCAGGTACGGGAGCCGGGGTGCGCATCGCGAGCGGGCGCCACCCGCATCGCGAATCGCATCCCGGCTGGAGGCGGTATCGCAGCGCCCCAGGTCAGTGGATCTGACCGGAGCGCTGCAGTGAGGAGAGTGTAGCGAGCGCTCCGGGGAGGAGCGGGGACCCGGAGCGCTCGGCGTAACAGTACCCCCCCCCTTGGGTCTCCCCCTCTTCTTAGAGCCTGAGAACCTGAGGACCAGACTTTTGTCTAGAATATTGTCCTCAGGTTCCCAGGATCTCTCTTCTGGACCACAACCCTCCCAATCAACTAAAAAAAAAGTTTTCCCTCTGACCTTCTTGGATGCCAGAATCTCTTTGACGGAGAAGATGTCCGAGGAGCCGGAAACAGGAGTGGGGGAAACAAGTTTGGGAGAGAAACGGTTGATGATAAGTGGTTTAAGAAGAGAAACGTGAAAGGCATTAGGAATACGAAGAGAAGGAGGAAGAAGAAGTTTGTAAGAGACAGGATTAATCTGGCACAAAATTTTGAAAGGACCAAGATAGCGTGGTCCCAACTTGTAGCTAGGGACACGGAAGCGGACATATTTAGCGGAGAGCCATACCTTGTCTCCAGGAGAAAAAATGGGAGGAGCTCTTCTTTTCTTATCCGCAAACTTCTTCATGCGTGATGAAGCCTGTAAGAGAGAATTTTGGGTCTCTCTCCATATGGTGGAAAGATCACGAGAAATTTCATCCACAGCGGGCAGACCAGAGGGCAAGGGGGTAGGGAGGGGGGGAAGAGGGTGACGGCCGTACACCACGAAAAATGGGGATTTGGAGGAAGATTCAGAGACTCTGAAGTTATACGAGAATTCGGCCCATGGTAGAAGATCTGCCCAATCATCCTGGCGGGAGGAAACAAAATGTCGTAAATAATCACCCAAGACCTGGTTAATTCTTTCTACTTGTCCATTGGATTGAGGATGATATGCAGAAGAAAAGTTTAATTTAATCTTGAGTTGTTTACAGAGAGCCCTCCAGAATTTTGACACGAATTGGACGCCTCTATCCGAGACGATCTGTGTGGGCAACCCGTGAAGACGAAAAATGTGTACAAAAAATTGTTTAGCCAACTGAGGCGCTGAAGGAAGACCAGGAAGAGGGATGAAATGTGCCATTTTGGAGAATCGATCAACGACCACCCAAATAACAGTGTTGCCACGGGATGGTTGGTAAGTCAGTAATAAAATCCATACCAATCAGAGACCAAGGCTGTTCGGGGACAGGCAGAGGATGAAGAAAACCAGCGGGCTTCTGGCGAGGAGTCTTATCCCGGGCACAGACAGTGCAGGCTCGCACAAAGTCCACGACATCCGTCTCCAGAGTCGGCCACCAATAGAAGCGAGAGATGAGTTGCACAGATTTCTTGATGCCTGCATGACCTGCGAGATGGGAGGAGTGACCCCATTTGAGGATTCCGAGGCGTTGGCGTGGAGAGACGAAGGTCTTTCCTGGAGGAGTTTGCCTGATGGAGGCTGGAGAAGTGGAAATCAGGCAGTCAGGAGGAATGATGTGTTGCGGAGAGAGTTCAACTTCCGAAGCATCCGAGGAACGAGAGAGAGCATCGGCCCTAATGTTCTTATCGGCAGGCCGAAAGTGAATTTCAAAATTAAATCGGGCAAAGAACAGAGACCACCTGGCCTGGCGAGGATTCAGCCGTTGGGCAGACTGGAGGTAGGAGAGGTTCTTGTGATCGGTGTAAATAATAACTGGAAATCTTGATCCCTCCAGCAGATGCCTCCATTCCTCAAGTGCTAATTTAATGGCTAGAAGCTCTCGATCCCCGATGGAGTAGTTCCTCTCCGCCGGAGAGAAGGTCCTAGAAAAAAAACCACAAGTAACAGCATGCCCGGAAGAATTTTTTTGTAGAAGGAGCGCTCCAGCGCCTACAGAGGAGGCATCAACCTCCAATAGGAAGGGTTTAGATGGGTCAGGTCTGGAGAGCACGGGAGCCGAAGAAAAGGCAGACTTGAGCCGTTTAAAGGCGTCTTCCGCTTGAGGAGGCCAAGACTTGGGATCGGCATTTTTTTTGGTTAAAGCCACGATAGGAGCCACAACGGTAGAAAAATGTGGAATAAATTGCCTGTAATAATTGGCGAACCCCAAAAAACGTTGGATAGCATGGAGTCCGGAGGGGCGTGGCCAATCTAAGACGGCAGAGAGTTTGTCTGGATCCATTTGTAGTCCCTGGCCAGAGACCAAGTATCCTAGGAAAGGAAGAGATTGGCATTCAAACAGACATTTCTCTATCTTGGCATAAAGTTGATTGTCACGAAGTCTCTGAAGAACCATACGGACATGCTGGCGGTGTTCTTCTAGATTGGCAGAAAAAATCAGGATATCGTCCAGATATACAACAACACAGGAGTATAAGAGATCACGAAAAATTTCATTAACAAAGTCTTGGAAGACGGCAGGGGCGTTGCACAGGCCAAAGGGCATGACCAGATACTCAAAGTGTCCATCTCTAGTGTTAAATGCCGTTTTCAATTCATCCCCCTCTCTGATGCGGATGAGATTATAAGCACCAGATTATAAGTCCAGTTTGGTAAAGATGTGGGCACCTTGGAGGCGATCAAAGAGTTCAGAGATGAGGGGTAGGGGGTAGCGGTTCTTTACCGTGATTTTATTAAGACCGCGGTAGTCAATGCAAGGACGTAGAGAGCCATCTTTTTTGGACACAAAGAAAAATCCGGCTCCGGCAGGAGAGGAGGATTTACGGATAAAGCCCTTTTTTAAATTTTCCTGGATGTATTCAGACATGGCAAGAGTCTCTGGGGCGGACAGAGGATAAATTCTGCCCCGGGGTGGAGTAGTGCCCGGGAGGAGGTCAATAGGACAATCATAAGGCCTGTGAGGAGGTAGAGTCTCAGCTTGTTTTTTGCAAAAAACATCCGCAAAGTCCATATAGGCCTTAGGGAGACCGGTTACAGGAGGAACCACAGAGTCACGGCAAGGGGTACTGGGAACCGGTTTTAGGCAGTCCTTGAAACAAGAGGGCCCCCAACTCTTGATCTCCCCAGTGGACCAATCCAGGGTTGGGGAATGAAGTTGAAGCCAGGGTAGTCCAAGGAGAATTTCGGAAGTGCAATTGGGGAGGACCAAAAATTCAATCTTCTCGTGATGAGGTCCGATGCACATTAGAAGAGGCTCCGTGCGGAAACGTATGGTACAGTCCAATCTTTCATTGTTTACACAATTGATGTAGAGGGGTCTGGCGAGACTGGTCACCGGGATGTTGAACCTGTTGACGAGAGAGGCCAAAATAAAATTTCCTGCAGATCCGGAATCCAAGAAGGCCATAGTAGAGAAGGCAGAGGCAGATATCCGCACAGGCACAGTAAGACGTGGAGAAGCAGAGTAGACATCAAGGACTGTCTCACCTTTGTGCGGAGTCAGCGTACGTTTTTCCAGACGGGGAGGACGGATAGGACAATCCTTCAGGAAGTGTTCGGTACTGGCACAGTACAGGCAGAGATTCTCCATGCGGCGTCGTGTCCTCTCTTGAGGTGTCAGGCGAGACCGGTCGACCTGCATAGCCTCCACGGCGGGAGGCACAGGAACGGATTGCAGGGGACCAGAGGAGAGAGGAGCCGGGGAGAAAAAACGCCTCGTGCGAACAAAGTCCATATCCTGGCGGAGCTCCTGACGCCTTTCGGAAAAACGCATGTCAATGCGAGTGGCTAGATGAATGAGTTCATGTAGGTTAGCAGGAATTTCTCGTGCGGCCAGAACATCTTTAATGTTGCTGGATAGGCCTTTTTTAAAGGTCGCGCAGAGGGCCTCATTATTCCAGGATAATTCTGAAGCAAGAGTACGGAATTGTACGGCGTACTCGCCAACGGAAGAATTACCCTGGACCAGGTTCAACAGGGCAGTCTCAGCAGAAGAGGCTCGGGCAGGTTCCTCAAAGACACTTAGAATTTCCGAGAAGAAGGAGTGTATAGAGGCAGTGACGGGGTCATTGCGGTCCCAGAGCGGTGTGGCCCATGACAGAGCTTTTCCAGACAGAAGGCTGACTACGAAAGCCACCTTAGACCTTTCAGTAGGAAACTGGTCCGACATCATCTCCAAGTGCAGGGAACATTGGGAAAGAAAGCCACGGCAAAACTTAGAGTCCCCATCAAATTTATCCGGCAAGGATAGTCGTAGACCAGAAGCGGCCACTCGCTGCGGAGGAGGTGCAGGAGCTGGCGGAGGAGATGATTGCTGAAGCTGTGGTAGTAGCTGCTGTAGCATCACGGTCAGTTGAGACAGCTGTTGGCCTTGTTGCGCTATCTGTTGTGACTGCTGGGCGACCACCGTGGTGAGGTCAGCGACAACTGGCAGAGGAACTTCAGCGGGATCCATGGCCGGATCTACTGTCACGATGCCGGCTGGCAGGTAGTGGATCCTCTGTGCCAGAGAGGGATTGGCGTGGACCGTGCTAGTGGATCGGTTCTAAGTCACTACTGGTTTTCACCAGAGCCCGCCGCAAAGCGGGATGGTCTTGCTGCGGCGGTAGTGACCAGGTCGTATCCACTAGCAACGGCTCAACCTCTCTGACTGCTGAAGATAGGCGCGGTACAAGGGAGTAGACAGAAGCAAGGTCGGACGTAGCAGAAGGTCGGGGCAGGCAGCAAGGATTGTAGTCAGGGGCAACGGCAGGAGGTCTGGAACACAGGCTAGGAACACACAAGGAAACGCTTTCACTGGCACAATGGCAACAAGATCCGGCGAGGGAGTGCAGGGGGAGTGAGGTATAAATAAGGAGTGCACAGGTGAACATACTAATTGGAACCACTGCGCCAATCAGCGGCGCAGTGGCCCTTTAAATCGCAAAGACCCGGCGCGCGCGCGCCGGGACAGGACCGACGGAGAGCGAGTCAGGTACGGGAGCCGGGGTGCGCATCGCGAGCGGGCGCCACCCGCATCGCGAATCGCATCCCGGCTGGAGGCGGTATCGCAGCGCCCCGGGTCAGTGGATCTGACCGGAGCGCTGCAGTGAGGAGAGTGTAGCGAGCGCTCCGGGGAGGAGCGGGGACCCGGAGCGCTCGGCGTAACAATAGCCTTATGCCTATCTCTATCTTATATGAAGGATAGCCTTATGCCTATCTCTATCTTATATGAAGGGTAGCCTTATGCCTATCTCTATCTTATATGAAGGATAGCCTTATGCCTATCTCTATCTTATATGAAGGATAGCATTATGCCTATCACTATCTTATATGAAGGATAGCCTTATGCCTATTTCTATCTTATATGAAAGATAGCCTTATGCTTATCCTATGCATGCTTAAACTCCTTCACTGTATTTGCAGCTACCACCTATGCAGGAAAGCTATTCCATGCATCCACTACTCTCTCAGTAAAGTAATACTTCCTGATATTACTTTTAAACCTAGATAGAATAGCCTTTATAACTAGCTGTAGAGAGAGAATACTACTCTCCAGTGATAAGCATCACATTATTCTGTGCTACTATACACTTTCCTACTCTTCCAAAACTTTTTGAAGAGTTTAAAATGGGCAGCAGGTTCATCCTGATAATCAGATGTGGGCAAAACAGGTCAGTCCAATGATGCCTTAAAGGGGTACTCTGCCCCTAGACATCTTATACTCTATCCAAAGGACTGTGGACCCCTACGATTTCGGCTGCGGGACCCCAGACATCCGGTGCACGGATCGAACTTCACTCCGTGCCGGTTGACTGGCGATGCAGGGTAGAGGCTCGCGACGTGATGGTCACTCCCAGCTCCTGCCGTCACACCCCCTCCCATAAACTTGCATTGAGGGGTGTAGCCGTTATGTCACGGGCCTCCGGCGCTGCACCCAATGCTCTAAACGAATGCTGGGTGCAGTAGGGAGTACACAGGGGGTCCCCAGTGGCAGGATGTCAAGGGGTGGAGTACCCCTTTAACACTTACTGCCAACCACAGCGCAGGTTCTATGGGCAAAGTAACCCAATTAGAATGTTATGTGGCTGGCATTATGTGCTATAGATTAGTAATGTTGCACTTGCAACTTCAGGTGTCCTTTTTCCCAGTGAGGAGTCTTTGTAATGCAGAATAATGCATTTTCCTGTAAGCTTAACCCCTTAAGGACTCAACCCATTTGGACCTTAAGGACTCATAACTCTTTTATATTTTCATCCACAGACTAGTATGAGGGCTTGTTTTTTGCGCAACCAGTTGTCCGTTGTAATGCCACCACTCACTTTATCATAAAATGTATGGCGCAACCAAAAAAATACTATTTGTGTGGGGAAATTAAAAAGAAAACCGCAATTTTGCAAATTTTGGAAGGTTTTGTTTTCATGCCGTACAATTTATGGTAAAAATGACATGTGTTTTTTATTCTCTGGGTCAATACGATTAAAATTATACCCATGATTATGCACTTTTTAATTACTGTTGCGCTTAAAAAAAATCGCAAACTTTTTAACCAAATTAGTACGTTTAAAATCCCCCTATTTTGAAGACCTATAACTTTTTCATTTTTCCGTATAAGCGGTGGTATGAAGGCTCATTTTTTTGCGCCGTGATCTGTACTTTTTATTAATACCATATTTGCTTATACAAAACTCTTATTACATTTTCTATTATTTTTTTTTGGAATAAAATGTTATAAAAAAGCAGCTATTTTGGACTTTTCTTTTTTTTTATGTTCATGCCGTTCACCGTACAGGATCATTTACATTTTATTTTAATAGTTCGGATATTTACGCACGCGGGATACCAAATATGTATATAAAATAATTTTTTTACACTTTTTGGTGGTAAAATACGGAAAATGGGACAATTTACGTTTTTATTGGGAGGGGGTTTTTCAATTTTTTTTTTACTTTTTTAACTTTTATTTTTACACTTTAATAGTCCTCATAGGGGACTATTTAAAGCAATCACTCGATTGCTAATCCTGTTCAGTGCTATGTATAGGACATAGCACTGATCAGGGTTATCGGTCATCTTCTGCTCTGCTCTGCGGGAAGGCAGATCAGAGCAGAAGACTCCGGGAAGGCAGCGGAGCCAGGGGAGGGGACCTCCGTCTGCCGTGCAGGATGATCGGATCGCCGCGGCAGCGCTGCGGGTGGTCCGATCATCCAGTTAAGTGACCGCATGCTGCAGATGCCGTGATCGGTATTGATCACGGCATCTGAGGGGTTAATGGCGGACATCCGCGGGATCGCGGGTGTCCGCGATTACCGGCGGGTCCCTTGCTGCGATCCACAGCCAGAACCTGCTGCGCATGATGCCAGCATCGCTCCGATGCCCGCGGTTATGCTCAGGACGTAAATGTACGTCCTGGTGCGTTAAGTACCACATCACCAGGACATACATTTACATCCTGCGTCATTAAGGGGTTAAAGGGGTTGTCTAGGAAAAAACTTTTTATATATATATCAATTGGCTCCAGAAAGTTAAACAGATTTTTAAATTACTTCTACTAAAAAATATTAATCCTTTCAGCAATTATGAGATGCTGAAGTTGAGTTGTTCTTTTCTGTCTAAGTGCTCTCTGATGACACCTAGACAGAAGTAGAAGCAAATCCCCATAGCACAGAGTAGAAGCAAATCCCCATGATCTGCTTGTCTACTCTGTGCAATTCCCGAGACAAGCAGAGATGTCAGCAGAGAGCACTGATGTCAGACAGAAAAGAACAACTCAACTTCAGCAGCTGATAATTATTGGAAGGATTAAGATTTTTTAGTAAGTTACAAAAAACTTTCTGGAGCCAGTTGATATAAAAAAAAAAAAATCCTGGAATACCCCTTTAAATGCTATTATCATTAGGTTATGTTACAATAATAAGCAATCTGTAAGGTGCCAAGATATACAGAAGTGTATCTATGTGACAGGTTCCCTTTAATGGTACAAATCAATGAAGTATTGAGTGGAACATAAAAGCTAGCTGTTACATACTATCCTCTTCATCCATAATGAATGCCTATTGTATTCCATCAGATGCCATTTCTACAAACTACTTTTTATCTATTGCATTTTGGTAGGCAGTTGAGGATGGATTGCGATGGATTTTGTGGCAGAAAGCCTTGGCTTGAATTGCCCATCCCCATCTCCATCCTGACCCTAATGACATAATTGAGATGATTAAGTTCGGCTCCTAGAATGGAGTGAGGCTTTTATTGACTTGTCAGACAATAACTTGTGTGATTACTTCTTCAAATTGTCTTTTACCAAAGGTTATCTTAGAAAATGCCAATTTAAAGCCTCATTTAATCTTTGCAATGTTTTCCTACCACAAATATAAAGAAGTTGCATTTATTCTGCCTCTGCAGTTTTTTGATAATGGCCGTACAATGAGTGGCTGAAGAACATCAGTTTTATTCTAAAAAATGAGAATGTCAACAAATAAACAGCTGGTTAGGGATTGAACTTTCTATGTTTTAAGGAGCTGATGGGCAATGTTGCCTTTTGCCACACTTCTGTCAAGATTTACTTAGCACTGCATAACTAAATAGACAGTTTTATTGTAAAGAAAATCCTATTAGCCTATTAAAGGGGTACTCCAGCCCTAAGACATCTTGTCCCCTATCCAAAGGATAGGGGATAATATGCCTGCTGCATGGGAACCCCCTCAATCTTTCATGCAGCACCCCACTATCATCAGCCTCCGTAGCAAACATCGCTCCAGGTTTACGAATCACGGGGCTGGAGTATCGTGATGTCATGGCTCCACCCCCGTGTGCCGTCACCCCCGTGTGCCGTCACCCTTCAATGCAAGGGTGCTGCATGAAAGATTGCGGGGGGTCCCCAGCAGCGGGACCCGTGCAATCAAGCATCTTATCCCCTATACTTTGGATAGGGGATAAGATATCTTAGGGCCGGAGTACCCCTTTAAGTTAACAGATGATTTTACATTCATCTGTGGGACTGCTTTAGAGTTAATATACTAAAGAGGAACGGCTATTATTAATATACTAAAGGGAGCATGTCACTTGGTTTCTTATTATGCTGCAAATACCCTTATAGTCTATAAGCAGGGATGTGGAAATCCTATCGCCTATCACCCAGGGGACATGCAGTTCGGGGCACCGGGCAGGTGAATTTTTCTGACATTAAGCCCTGCTTCGGGCTAACAGAGCCGGATCAACAACCCGGCGGCACTCAGGGTGTATGGAGCGGGCTTCTGACCAGAGCCTGCTCCATACCCGGCGGCCCCTGCTGATTGCTGTAGCTGGGGCCGCTGCTAATAGCTGGCATGACCACTGACCG
The DNA here is from genome assembly GCF_029499605.1 of Hyla sarda. Lineage (NCBI taxonomy): Eukaryota > Metazoa > Chordata > Amphibia > Anura > Hylidae > Hyla > Hyla sarda. The sequence goes on along the minus strand of NC_079190.1, from coordinate 191,082,484 downwards.
GCATGACCGCTGACCACTATTAACCCTGTAGATCGCCGCTGCCAAAGTTGACAGCAGTGTCTAAAGGGACCTTTTAACCATCCCTGATGGTCCAGTGAGATGGATGCCCCCCCACTGTGCAATCGCACGGTCTACTGTGGAGGCAGCCAGAGGGCCTACCTCTTCATCCATGGCTGCTGTGAATCTGTATTTGATTGAGCCTGTCTGGAGCAGGCCCAACCAAATGAGCTTAGATCACACAGATCATTGATCTGTATGAGGAATCTAATGATTCCTTCAAAAAGTCCCCTAAGGGACTGATAAAGTATAAAAACACAGATTATCCCCTTCCATGTTAAAAGTTTATATCACTCCCCCGTTTCCCATTTTCCATACAAAAAACATGTAAACATAATAAAACTAAACGTATATGGTATTAGTGCGTGCATAATTGTCCGAACTATGAAAATATAACATTTAATATCCCACACGGTCAATGGTGGTAACATAAAAAAAAAAAAACACAGAATTGCATATTTTTATAACATCAATGAAAAAGCAATGAAAAAGTACAATCAATACCAAAATTGTACCGATACAAACAGCAGATTACGACGCAAACATTTTTTCCCTCATAGAGCCCAATATACGGAAAAATACATTTTTTATAAGGGTCAGAAAATGGCAATAACAAAAAAAAATTGTAGAATTTAAAATTTGTAAAGCATGACGGAAACTAAACAAATTTTGTATTGCTGTAATGAGGCCAACCTAAAGTATTAAAATACCATGTAAGTCAGACCAGAAGGTGAATGGCGTAAAAAATAAAAACCCCAAATGTGCAAAATTGCTTTTTTTTCCAATTTCACCTCAAAAATATATATTTTCTTTTTGTTTCGGAGCATATGTTATAGAACAATTTAAGGTGTCATTACAATGTACAATTGATGCTGCAAAAAAACGAGCCTCATATGGGTCTGTAGATGGAAAAAATAAGAGTTATTATAGAGTGAGAAGGAAAAAATGAAAGTTCAAAAACTAAAAATATAAACTGAAAAGACCTTATTTACATACGATTTTGGTTAAACTTGCAGCAGCAAGTAAAATACAACAGGAAGAAGCTGAGGAAGCGACTGGCACTGCCTGATGAAGTCGATCATGGAGCAGCTGATCAAACTCTATAGCTATGGGGTATTGACCCCTTCATCACTCATAGTTGTGTGTGTGTATATAGAGGCAGATCATGTACGTATGATGGTGATGTTACCTCACCTCTCCAGTGCAGTGTAGTACAGCCTGTTGTTATCACAGACTATGGGAAAGTAGTGTGCTTTCCTTATAGGAAGGTCAGAAAAATGTCTGCCCCATGATCACTATTTGATCTCCCTCATCTTTAGTCCTGAGAAGCTCCCCATACACCTATATACATATATGTGACTGATGGCAGCAGCTCTTTACCCTGTAGAAGCTGCAATCCTGTGGATTATATCATTTTAATCCCTACTAGGCAAATTTTGCTTTATGCATTTTTGTTTTGTCTTCTCTTCTTAAAGCAATAACTGTTTTAGTTTTATATTTACAGGGCCATATGAGGGCTCATTATATGAAATCACTTATTTACCACAAAATCTATGTAAAATATAAATATTTGTAGGGTGAAATAGAAAAATACACAATTTAGCAATTTCTGTGACATGTTATCTTTATTGTGCAGGTCCATATGATTACAACAATACCCAATTAATATAGGTTTTGTTATATTTTACTACTTTTTAAAAATGCACCTTTTTTTTTTTAAAGAAAATACCGTAAGTATGATTAAAATTGCAGTATTCTGACCCCTAAAACATATATGGGGCTGTATGAGGGCTAATTTTTGGTACTGTGATCTGTAATTTTTTTATTGGTACCATTTTTGTTTTGACGGACTTTATGGTCACTTTTTATTTTTATTTTTTTTGATAGATGAAGTGACCAAAAATTAGCAATTTCTGCTTCTAAGATCAGAGCTGGGAGGAGGACCTGCCTGCTCAGCCAATTAAAGGGGTACTCCGGAGAACTAAACCCATAGCCCATTTCCTATCACCAAGCTATGTATTTGTCTAAATATCATTCATTAGCTATATACAGCAGTTTTCCTCTTTCAGCTGTCACGTACATGCAGGGGTGAGAGAAAGACACCTTGTCTCCTCAGTGAGAGCTAGTCCTCTACCCTCAAGACAACACCATGTGATTTCTGTCTGGTCTAGAGCTCTGGCTTCACAGCCACACCTCCCCTCCCCCTCCTCATCTCCCTGTGTGCCATGAAAGAAGCTCAGTGAAGATTCTCAGTCTCCTCAGCCCTGCCTTTTGTCTGTAGATCTAATCACTGATTGCTACCATTCAAAGCACAGCATGATTTATTGCTGGGGGAAAGAATAGTCTGAAAGAAAATAAATTTAGTGTGTGAGGCTGATTGTTTACAACACAGCATGCACACAGATAGTGAAAGTGAAAACAATAGTCTGTGCTACAAACAAGGAAAAAAAATATTTAGGAGACGTCAGCGGCCAAAGGAGCTGCCAAAACCACATGAATACCTACAGGGGACACAGAACAGGTATTGTGATGGCTTTGGGGCATTTTTATTTTTATTAACTTCCCCAGAATACCCCTTTCATTGGTGCCCTGGCACTGTTTAACTTTTTGTCCCACAGTGGAATGCCCATTTAAACATTATTCTCATGACACCAAGAGATACAAAAAGGAGATATCAGTTAAAAATTTAAGGAAAACAGTCATCCTGTTCACTCACACTAAATCCAATACACTGTGTTATAGTATGGGTGAACAGGAGACGGATGAGGGGTCACTGACTCCTATATGTACCTATATTTCCAAGATTTGAATATTTATTGTCGCTGGTCATGTCAGTCAATGCAGCGCTCATGTGACCAGCGACAATGAATATTCAAATTGAGCCGGCAGGCCCGCCTCCGGCATGTAATTCGCAGAAGATGGAAGCGGATATTCAGAGGGACAGATCTCTGGTGTAATGGCACGTATAGGTGTATTGTATTGGGTTTAGTGTGAGTGAACAGGATGCCCGTTATCCTTTAAGACATATCAGTTACCTCATGTCCACAAGGGTAAATGCAATGTACGTATATAGATTACACACAGAGAACTGCTGACAGGTATACTCTAAATGGGGGTATGATACTTTTTGTATGACCATGATAACTATGTTACACACATACTCCTGTGTAAAATGGCCTAAAACTGGTTAGATTTGACCTGTTTAATGATAGTTTATTGATCCAGTGCCTGACATTTATTCTTCTAGAAAAATGTTTTTAAAAAATCAATTATATTTATTTTAGGCATAAATGGAATCGGGTAAATGTGTTTATGCATACTTTAATATCCTTTTTTTATGTAGTAACATTTATTTTATTTGGTATTCATGGGATTTGGGAGATTACAGATGATAAAGTAAACATGGGCATGTAAAATAAATGCTGTAGTAAAAACGCTACCTATTAAAACTGGTGTAAAATAATGCGAATATACAGTATACTGCTGTGATTCTGTTCATTGGTCACAAGTGCCTCTACTTGTTGCTCTGCTAAGATGTCTACTAATGAGATTCTGGAATATGGGGCCATGATACAAATCCACCTTGCTTTGGCATATGGGTGGCACAATTTGATCAAGATGTGAGCTAAGAGCCTCATTTTTTTCATGTATAGTTAATAAAGCAGTAATGCCTTTCATAATATTCCATGTATTCAGTGTCCACATGTCTTAGTGGTTGCAGAGTGCTGCTGTAATTCTTGTGCACCTGTACATATATTTCATTCTGTTTGGAGGTCCTGTCCATGTTTGTTTGTTTTTTTGCCAAGACTTTTACTTATGAGATTCTGGAATATCACGCAATTCAATGTCATCAACAAGAATTTACATTTTAAAGTAGTAAATATTTCTATAAGCAGGCATATAATGTTGTTATTTTTTTTTAAACAGTATACAGAGGTATCTAAATTGATTCGGAAGCTCATAGTAATAGCAAGTTCATGGAGCACAAACTGAACATGAGAAATGTTTATAAAGGTATTTGATATGGTGTCGAATCTCTTAAAGGGGTATTCCAGGAAAAAACTTTTTTTTATATATATATATATATATCAACTGGCTCCAGAAAGTTAAACAGATTTGTAAATCCTTTCAGTACGAAGTTGAGTTGAAGTGCTCTCAAGTGACACGTTTCTCACAAACCGCCCAGTTTAGAAGCAAATCCCCATAGCAAACCTCTTCTACTGTGCAGTTCCCGAGACAAGCAGTGATGTCAGCAGAGAGCACTGTTGCCAGACAGAAAACAACAACTCAACTTCAGCAGCTGATAATTATTGAAAGGACTAAGATTTTTTTAATATAAGTCATTTATAAATCTGTTTAACTTTCTGGAGCCAGTTGATATAAAAAAAAGTTTTTTTCCTGGAATACCCCTTTAAGTACAGAAGAGCTGAACAATGTGATAAAAATCCATTCTAGTCTTCACTAGTTCCATACTGCTGATGTACTCTATCATACTGCTCACACCCCATCCAGGGCCGGACTGGGAATAAAAACCAGCCCTGGAAATAACTGCATACCAGCCCCACTGGTCAAAGGGCGCAGGCGCTACATATATGACAGAAGCCTGGTAAATCAAATACCAGGTTTTTACTAGACAGGTTCTATGTACTACAGCCTGTGAGGGAAGGCTGGCATTTGATTTGTCAGGCTTCCATTATAAAATGTTGTGGACTTGATACTGTGTCCAAGCTGGGAAAGGCTACAGTCTGCACACTTTAAGCACATAAAAGTAGTTGTAGCTGCTGGGCACAGCAGAGGCGACTCTAGACTTTGTAAAACCTTAAGCGAACATGAGGCCCCACATACTTTTCTGCAGACTTCACATAGTGATCCGATCGGATGTGTGATGGTTGCGCTGTCCCTGCAGCACCGATTACTGACCAACTCCTGTTTACCGAGACCAATATTACCAATAATACTAGTATACTGTTACTAACCAAATCTATTATGCCTGTACTGTGACATCACTGTGTGTATTATCCCTGTACTGTGACATCACTGTGTATTATCCCTGTACTGTGATATCACTGTGTATTATCCCTGTACTGTGACATCACTGTGTATATTATCCTTGTACTGTGACATCACTGTGTGTATTATCCCTGTACTGTGACATCACTGTGTGTATTATCCCTGTACTGTGACATCACTGTGTATATTATCCCTGTACTGTGACATCACTGTGTATATTATCCCTGTACTGTGACACCACTGTGTGTATTATCCCTGTACTGTGACATCACTGTGTATATTATCCCTGTACTGTGACATCACTGTGTGTATTATCCCTGTACTGTGACATCACTGTGTGTATTATCCCTGTACTGTGACATCACTGTGTGTATTATCCCTGTACTGTGACATCACTGTGTATATTATCCCTATACTGTGACATCACAGTGTATTATCCCTGTACTGTGACATCACTGTGTGTATTATCCCTGTACTGTGACATCACTGTGTGTATTATCCCTGTACTGCGACATCACTGTGTGTATTATCCCTGTACTGTGACATCACTGTGTGTATTATCCCTGTACTGCGACATCACTGTGTGTATTATCCCTGTACTGTGACATCACTGTGTGTATTATCCCTGTACTGTGACCTCACTGTGTGTATTATCCCTGTACTGTGACATCACTGTGTATATTATCCCTGTACTGTGACACCACTGTGTATATTATCCTTGTACTGTGACATCACTCTGTGTATTATCCCTGTACTGTGACATCACTGTGTGTATTATCCTTGTACTGTGTATAATAAAGGGATTATCTGGCAGGATGGTTTTGTTTTTAGAACTATGCCCATACCTTGTAAATAATAAATAAATCAGTAAATTATATATATATATATATATATATATATATATATATATATAATAAACCTGTGCTCATCTCCAGCCCTCCCGCCATGCCTCCGTTGTCCTGTTCTGGTTACCAGGTGCAATCCTTTTCCTGATAGAAAGTGTGACACCTGAGCCTGGAGTGATGTTGGGGCCCAGTGTGCTGTACTACTGAGGTAGGACATCGCTGTGGACTAGCGGTAGTATGACACACTGGGCCCCAACATCACTCCAGGCTCAGGTGTCACACTTTCTATCAGGAAAAGGATTGCACCTGGTAACCAGAACAGGACAACGGAGGCATGGCGGGAGGGCTGGAGATGAGCACAGGTTTATTTTTTATTTATTATGTACAAGGTACAGGCATAGTTCTGAAAACCATACCCTCCCGCTGGATAACCCCTTTAACCCTTTACTGTGACAATACTGTGCATATTATCCATGTACTGTGATGTCACTGTGCATTATGCAAAGTGATATCACAGCACAGGGTTAATACACGCATTGACATCACAGCACAGGGTTAATACACACATTGACATCACAGCACAGGGTTAATGCACACATTGACAGCACAGGGTTAATACACACATTGACAGCACAGGGTTAATACACACATTGACAGCACAGGGTTAATACACACATTGACAGCACAGCACAGGGTTAATACACACATTGACAGCACAGCACAGGGTTAATACACACATTGACAGCACTGGGTTAATACACACATTGACAGCACAGGGTTAATACACACATTGACATCACAGCACAGGGTTAAGACACACAGTGACAGTACAGGGTTAATACACACAGTGACAGTACAGGGTTAATACACACAGTGACAGTACAGGGTTATTACACACAGTGACAGCAGGATGTGGATAATAAATCACGGGTGACATGGGCCGGTGCAGTGCCGCCGGCATTATCACTATGTGTTCTTATCACTTAATGTGCTATGGGCCCGCAGCTGCAGTGTGATTGTGCTGGGGGGGGGGGGGGGGGGGTAATGGACAGTGGACGCACCTGAAGGTAGCAGGCCATCACAGACATGGTGAGGCTGAGGACCGGCGCTCATTCCTTTCTCCTGCGCTCCGGGGGCCGGGCAGGGACATATGAGAGTTCTTCAGAGGAGCTCAGAGGTGGCCGCGGCTCTTCTGTTAAGCCACCCAGATCGGCTGCCATAGAGATACGCTGGCCGCGTAATGACGCGGAACGTAGTTACGCCGGCCCTTTGATTCTTGGGAACGTCATTACGCGGCTGCCGTATCTTTATGGCAGCCACATCACTCATCATCTGGGGGCGGGGCCTCTGCCTGCCAACTATAGGTACTAAAGCTAACTATAATCGTACACAAGCAGCCGGGTCAGAGCCGGAGACAGAGCGGCTTTAGCCTCTGCCTCCTGCTCCTACACTGGCCGTCTTCTTGACACTGTTGTGCCAGCCCACAGGGAGAGCGGCCTACCAGGAATTTCCCCGGTATCCCGGTAGGCTAGTCCGGCCCTAACCCCATCACACACAACTGATTAAGACTGTTGTAATTGTATCTGCCCATAGTTCTTAACAGCAACAATTCCATGAACCCAAATATCAAATTCTATTTGTAGACGTCTGATTCTAAAGGATCATCAATTTGATGTATCTCTCATATGCCGCACTCAATTCTAGTGCATTTTTGGAGTACTTAACAGACTACATATTTGTAACATCCTTTTTGGTTGCAGAATCTTCACTGACATTCTGTAACAAAATAAAATACAATATTAAGAATTGCACCAAAACAAATAACCCATTACAATTTTAGTGATTTATAAATCATCTCATTCCATGATTCCTCGCATGAATTTACAGTCATGGCCGTAAATGTTGGCACCCCTGAAATTTTTCAAGAAAATGAAGTGTTTCTCACAGAAAAGGATTGCAGTAACATGTTTTGCTATACACATGTTTATTCCCTTTGTGTGTATTGGAACTAAACCAAAAAAGGAAGAAAAAAAAGCAAATTGGACATAATGTCACACCAAACTCCAAAAATGGGCTGGACAAAATTATTGGCACCTTTTCAAAATTGTGGAAAAATAAGCTTGTTTCAAGCATGTGATGCTCCTTTAACCCCTTAACGACCACTGACGTAAATGTATGTCCTGGTTTGGCTGGATTTCCCGCACCAGGACGTACATTTATGTCCTGTGTATGACCGCGAGCATCGGAACAGTGCTCGCGTCATACATGGCAGGTTCCGGTTGCTAGCAGCAGCCGGGGACATGGCCGTCATCCGCGATCGCGTGGATGTCCGCCCTTAACCCCTCAGATGCCGTGATCAATATAGATCACGGCATTGCAGTACTGCGGCATTGCGATACTGCATTGCGGTACTGCCGCGGTGTTCCGATTATCCAGCATGGTGGCCGGAGGTCCCCTCACCAGGCTCCAGCCGTCTTCCGCGGTCTTCTGCTCTGGTCTGAGATCGAGCAGACCAGAGCAGAAGATGACCGATAATACTGAGCAGTGCTGTGTCCTATACATAGCACTGCACAGTATTAGCAATCAAAGGATTGCTATAGATAGTCCCATATGGGGACATAAAAAAAGTTGAAAAAAAAAAAAAAGTTGAAAAATGTAAAAAAAAAAAGTGAAAAATCCCCTGCCCCAATAAAAATGAAAATTGTCCATTTTTCCCATTTTACCCCCAAAAAGCGTAATTTTTTTAATAAACATATTTGGTATCGCCGCGTGCTTAAATGTCCGAACTATCAAAATATAATTTTAATGATCCCGTACGGTGAATGGCGTAAACGTAAATTTTTTTTTAATAAGTCCAAAAATTATGCTTTTTTTTGTCACATTTTATTTAAAAAAAAATTAATAAAAAATGATCTAAAAGTTTAATATATGCAAATGTGGTATCTAAAAAAAAGTACAGATGACGGCGCAAAAAATGAGCCTTCATACCGCCCTATATACGGAAAAATGAAAAAGTTATAGGTGGTCAAAATAGGGCAATTTTAGATTACTGATTTTGTACAAAAAGTTATAGATTTTTTTTAAGCGGTACAAAAATATAAAAGTAACTAGCCATGGGTATCATTTTAATTATATTGACCCACAGAATAAAGAACACATGTCATTTTAACCGTAAATTGTACAGTGTTAAAACGAACCCCTCCAAAATGTGCAAAATTTTGGTTTTCATTAAAATTTCCTCCCTAAAAATTTTTTGGGGAGTTCGCCATACATTTTATGGTAAAATGAGAGGTTTTATTACAAAGTACAATTGGTCACGCAAAAAAACAAGCCCTTATATGGGTCTGTAGATGGAAATATAAAAGAGTTATGGATTTTAGAAGGCGAGGAGGAAAAAACGAAAACGCAAAAATAAAATTGTCCTGGTCCTTAAGGTGAAAATGGGCTTGGTCCTTTAGGGGTTAAACTCACCTGGAGCAAGTAATAGGTGTGGGCAATCCGTCGACATTTAAATGAAATGAAACACTATGACAGGAGACTCAGGAGGACCCCACTGCTGACACAGAGACATAAAAAGCAAGACTACATTTTGCCAAAATGAACTTGAGTAAGCCAAAATCCTTCTGGGAAAACGTCTTGTGGAGAGATGAGACCAAGATAGAGCTTTTTGGTAAAGCACATCATTCTACTGTTTATCGAAAACGGAATGAGGCCTACAAGAAAAGAACACAGCACCTACAGTGAAATATGGTGGAGGTTCAATTATGTTTTGGGGTTGTTTTGCTGCCTCTGGCACTGGGTGCCTTGAATGTGTGCAAGGATCATGAAATCTGAGAATTACCAACGGATTTTAGGTCACACTGTACAGCCCAGTGTCAGAAAGCTGGGTTTGCATCCGAGATCTTGGGTCTTCCAGCAGGACAATGACCCCAAACATACGTCAAAAAGCATCCAGAAATGGATGGCAGCAAAGCGCTGGAGAGTTCTGAAGTGGCCAGCAATGAGTCCAGATCTAAATCCCATTGAACACCTGTGGAGAGATCCTAAAATTGCTGTTGGGAAAAGGCACCCTTCCAATAAGAGAGACCTGAAGCAATTTGCAAAGGAAGAGTGGTCCATATTTATGGTTATAGGAAGCAACTGGTTTCAGTTATTTTTTCCAAAGGGTGTGCAACCAAATATTAAATTAAGGGTGCTAATAATTTTGTCCAGCCCATTTTTTGGTGTCTTGTATGACATTATGTCCAATTTACTTTTTTCCTTCCTTTTTTGGTTTAGTTCCAATACACACAAAGGAAATAAACATGTGTATAGCAAAATCCTTTTCTGTGAGAAATACTTTCTCTTCTTGAAAAATTTCAGGGGTGCCAACATTACATTTACGGCCATGACTGTATATTGTAATAAATGCCCTAAAGAAATAACATTAACGCACATTTTATCAGCAGGATTAAAAAAAAAAAACTATGTCTATGGAAGAAAAATGCCATAAATTGCACCCAAAAACATGTTGCCTTTTCTTCCCTTTTGCTTGGCTATGGCCTCCCAAAAAACTTACCAACAATGAGAAGAATAAAAATCACAAAAATGTTTGTATTGCATTGTGCTCCAATCACATGTTCCGGATCTGACAAGGATCTTGGTACAGTGTGAACATACCTTTTCAGCAGGAACATGTAAGCAGACGATGGGGGAGATTTCAGCGATTTCATACGTCACACTTATATAAAGCTTCACCATTGCTACTGCACTAGGATAAAGAGATGCACACCTCTCAGTAAATCCACCATGTCTGTGGCTGCCCGTGCACCCAGCACAGATCAGGCCTAAAGTCGCTTGTGAGGAGGGTGTACCCCGGACACCCCCCCTCCATGTGCAGCATTGCCCCACCTATTTTCAAAAAGTCACAGATTTTTGAAGACAAAAAAAAAATTAAAATTATGCAACTTTTCGCCACCAGGCTAGCACATCTTAGTAAATCTCCTCCAGGTTATATGGAATCTCTCAGAACTGTCAGCCTTATATATATATATATATATATATATATATATATATATATATATATATATATATAGTTCACATTGTTTTTATTTGCGAGCACAACACATAAAACTGTATAGTGGCTTTATTTATTAAAACATTATGTCGGGGAGGTGAAGATATCTGGCAGTGCAGCTATGTATGCTGAAGGGAGAACACAGTGTTTCCGCTTTCAGAGTACGGTGAATGTCTCTTTCCAAACACTCCAGGCTATAAATCTGCCAGAGAAAAAGGTCATAGTATGTTGTAGTATAAAGTAAGACAACAAACGTTAGTGGAGTAAATAGTAATAGAAATCATCAAGTGACATAGAGAACCAGAGTGCCTGTGCTGAAGTTTCTCAGTGGCGTCACAGCTGCTGGTGAAGCAGTATCATAAACCATTTTATAGGACTTATTGCTCTTCAACAGAAGCATCCAACCTGCTACGCCAGAAAACAGCTGCTAATGTTTCCTGTGAACCGTACATCAGAAACACTGCAGGATGGATGCAGCTGGCTGTTGCCTATATAATAAAGCTCTTGGGAAGGGTTGGGAGTGCGTTTTCCCATTGAAGAGATTAAGCTATGTATGGGTCTTATAGGCAATGCTCTATGGGGAAAAGTATGTAAATTAGCTGTGTTCCAGAAGGAAGAAAAATACATGAAAGAGATGAAGGAGATGCTCGGAAATACAACATTTGGCCTCAATTTTCAACCTTAAACCCCTCTCATTTTACCTACAGCGAATTAACACTGGCTTGAAAGCACCAAATACTGTATCTTCCTTAGGTAGGACCCAAGGCTTCTCTCCCCATCTGAAGACCTATCCTATTAATAACAAAGTCAGATTTTTTGCCAGTCCAATGCTATTTAAACTTCTATTCTGCCTGTCCATAGCTTTGTTACCCCCCCTCTGCAAACTCCAAACCCACACAATACATCCCCACCACCGCCTTATGCTAACATAGCATTTCTTAGAGTGTCATTAAAAGGCCCAGTCATGTGTATAAATGCAACAACTACCTATTTTTTTCTACCTATTTTTATTCTGTTCTTAAAGCATGCGTTTTTCCTGGTAATGCTAAATGTTTACATGGACAGAAAATTTTAACCATCAGGACACTTCTGTCTCATTAAAGGTCTTTATAGTCAACCTTGTTTTATGTGTATAATAAAGGATCATGGTGGGGGGTATAAAAAAGAAAATGCAGAGATGGCGCCTGATAGGGCTGTTATCTTTGATGGGGTAAAACATTTTTTTTTTATGCTGCTCACCTTGAAGAGTTGTGCAGATTTTCAGGCACAACTCTGGGATGCGCTTTAAATGATGTGCGGCGAGGTTCCGGGAGCCGCTGTCCATCGGCACTGCTTGCAGGTGGTCCTGATGCTGGGCAGGTGACGTGCGGCGAGATTTCAAGGCTGCCGGCTATCAGCACCGCTTGCGGGCTGTCCTGATACTGGCAGGTGGAAGGGAGCTGCTTACTGTGAGCGCCGCTGGCAGGCGGTTAGGATGCGGGCGAGTGCGGCGGGGTTCTGCTTGTCGGCACCACTGGTAGGCGGTCTGGATACAGGCTGAAAGTAGATTGCAGGTGTCCGTGGAGAGGGACAGACTCAAAATCTGCATTTTGTGCGGCACTTCTCCAGGATGGAACAGATTATGTCGGCAAAGATGCTGTATAAACTGACGAAGAGAGGAATCCCCTCTAGAAACGCGTTGTCCAGCATATCCCCAATCTCTGTAACTTTTGTTGCCCATGTTACTATTGTAATTAGAAAAATAAAAAGTTTACGCAGTATCTTTGCCCACATCATCTGTTCCATCCCGGAGAAGTGCCGCACAAAAGTCGGATTTTGGGTCCCTCTCCATGGACACCCGCAACCTACTTTCAACCTAATAAAGGATTTTACAATATAGGGCAGCACTAATCACACTAATCCATAACATTGCTGGTTCCAATCTATGGAAATCACCTGCTTGACTACAATTTCTATATGACAACTTAACATGAACTTTATCAAAAAGAATATGAACACTACATCTGAGCTCTTTATTCAACATTTCCTTCATGGCATCATTATTATTTAGCAACATCGACATCGCATCCAGAGAAACAACCCCTTTTCACCTGCATCTCCCCACACTGTAACAGATCAGAACATGAAATGAAGTAGGGTTAAATGTCTCTACAAGCTGCACATTGCCCTATAATCAAAAGAAATTCCCAAATGAGATGAGTAAGATTTTAAAATATCAGACTATTCCATAACATAATTTTTCTATTAGCCATTGATGACACATATAAGAGCCATAAAATGACTCTTAATGTTCTACTGGCCTCACTCACCTTCATATTTCATGTCATAGTCTGTTCAAAATTATGCTGGTTGCTAATGAAACTGGGGATAGGCTTGTCTACTGACACATCTTTGGCTGCATAGCAAAACTCCTATAATTTATTTAATGTTTGGTTCTCTGAGCGACAGCTTCATAGCATAGTGTGTGAAGTATGAATGGAAACCAAAGTACCTTAAGCAGGGGGGTACAGCCGGTACTCCAGTAAGGGGGCCTGGGCTCCCCCGCTGCACCCTCCCCCCTGCAGCCGCCGCAGCAGCACAGAAGCAGAGGACCGCTGTTTAAGCAGCGGTCTCCTGCTTCCAGAAAGACATGCCTATAGTTCAATGCGTAGCTCGGGTTCGGCTGATTGCCAGAGCGAAGAGCCATTGGCTCCTCGCCCTGTCAATCATTCTTGTGGCCCACTCACAATATTCAGGTGCCGACAAGAGGCCAGGATGTCATCATCATGCGCCAGAGGACAGATCGTAGAAAACCGGAGAGAAGAGGCCATGGACCGCGCATGAGCCAGATATATATATATATTTTTTAATCTATTGTTACTTTAGGGGGCTCCTGATTTCTACCTAAGGGGGCTGCTGATTACTGCTTATCAGGGCTACACATTACTACTATCAATACCTAAGGGGGCAACTACTATTAATACCTAAGGTGGCTGCTGATTACTACTTATTGGGGCTAGTCATTACTACTATCAATACCCTAAGGGGGCTACTGATTACTACCTGAGTGGGCTACTGATTGGTACCTAAGGGGGCTGCAATTACTACCTATAGGGGCTACAAATTACTGCCTAAGGAGGCTACTACTATTAATACCTGAGGGGGCTACTGCTATTACTACCTAAGGGGGCTGCTGCCTATTACTACCTTAAGGGGCTACTGATTACTACCTAAGGGGGCTGCTGATTACTATGTAAGGGTTCTACTGATTACTACCTATGGGGGCTACTGATTACTACCTAAGGGGGCTACTACCATTAATATCTAAGGGGGGTGCTGGCTATTACTACCTAAGGGGGGTGCTTGCTATTACTACCTAAGGGGGCTACTGATTACTACATCATCAACATGCACCAGAGGACAGACTGGAGAAGACAGGAAAGAAGAGGCCATGGACTGTGCTGGAGCCAGGTAAATATATATATATTTTTTAATCTACTGATTCTTTAGGGGGCTGCTGATTAGTACCTATTGGGGCTACTGATTACTATCTAAGGGGGCTGCTGATTACTACCTATGGGGGCTGTTGATTAGTACCTATTGGGGCTACTGATTACTATCTAAGGGGGCTGCTGATTACTACCTATGGGGGCTACTACTATTAATACCTAAGGGGGCTACTGATAACTACCTGAGGGGGCTACTGATTAGTACCTATTGGGGCTGCTAATTACTACCTATAGGGGATACAAATTACTACTAAAGGGGGCTACTTCTTTTAATACCTGAGGGGGCTACTCTAAGGGGTATACTTATTACTATCTAAGGGGGCTACTGGTATTACTTCCTAATGGGGCTGCTGGCTGTTACTACCTAAGGGTGCTACTGGCTGTTACTACCTAAGGGTGCTACTGGCTGTTACTACCTAAGGAGGCTACTGGTTACTACCTAAAGGGGCTACTGCTATTACTACCTAAGGGGGCTGCTGGTTATTTCTATCTAAGGGGGGCTGCTGGCTATTACTACCTAAGGGGGGCTGCTGGCTGCAACTTCCCAAGGGGGGCTGCTGGCTGCAACTTCCTAAAGGGGTCTGCTGGCTACAACTTCCTAAGGGGGGGGGGGGCTGCTGGTTATTACTACCTAACGGGGCTGCTTCTAGTACTACCTAAAGGGGGCTGCTTCTATTACTACCTAAAGGGGGCTGCCACTACTATTACCTAAGGAGGGCTGCTGCTAACACCTACCTAAAAGGGGGGCTGGTACTACCACCTAAAGGGGGCTGCAACTATATACAGGGCGATCAACCGACAGGGAGAAACCACTATCTACAGGGGGCAGCTATCTACATGGGGACCTACCTACAGGTGGTACCTCCCTACTCTGTGCACCTTTGTAATGGGGGAAACTATGTGAAGGGATCTGTCTGCTTTCTGGAGAGACCTAACTACCTAAGGATTGGGGGACATACCTACCTTCTTTTCCCCAACCCACTTAATTAGCCACTCTATTATTACTGTATGGAGCGTTATAGGTGCAGGAAAAGTCTGGCAGGTTCTATGGAGCAGGTTCTGTTTGGCATGTTCTGTCTGACAGTCTGGGCTGGAAAGAGGAAAAAAAAAAAGGAAAGTGAACGAAGGAAATGTATGACTCCATATCAGCATGGCTTTATGAGGGATCGGTCCTGTCAAACTAACCTGATCAGCTTTTATGAGGAGGTGAGCTCCAGACTGGACCAGGGGGAATCGCTGGATGTCGTATATCTGGATTTTTCCAAAGCATTTTATACGGTGCCACATAAACGGTTGGTGCATAAAATGAGAAGGATGGGGCTGGGGGAGAATGTGTGTAAGTGGGTAAGTAACTGGGTCAGTGATAGGAAACAGAGGGTGGTTATTATTACTTATATTACTGATTGGGGGACTGTTACTAGTGGGGTACCACAGGAGTCAGTCTTGGGTCCTGTCCTATGTAATATATTCATTAATGACCTTGTAGAGGGGTTGAATAGTAAAGTAGCAATCTTAGCAGATGATACTAAACTCTGCAAAGTGGTAAACACAATAGAGAAAAGTGCACTGTTACAAATGGATCTGGATAGGTTGGAGGTTTGGGCTGGGAAGTGGCAGATGAGGTTCAACACTGATAAATGTAAGGTAATGCACATGGGGAGGAAAAATCCGGGCTGGGATTATGTATTAAATGGGAGCACACTTGGGAAGACTGACGTAGAAAAGGACTTGGGAGTCTTAGTTTACAGTAAATTTAGCTGTAGTGACCAGTGTCGGGCAGCTGCTGCCAAGGCAAATAAAAACATGGGGTGCATCAATAGGGGCATAGATTCCCACGATAAGGAAATAATTCTACCGCTGTACAAATCATTAGTCAGACCACACATAGAATACTGTGTACAGTACTGGGCACCAATGTACCATGATCTATTCATACCCAGGACTTTATAACAAGGGGGCATCCTCTACCTTTAGAGAAAGAAGGTTTCTACACCAGCACAGACGGGGGTTCTTTACTGTAAGAGCAGTGAGACTGTGGAATTCTCTCCCGGAGGAGGTGGTCATGGTGAACTCTGTAAAAGAATTTAAAAGGGGTCTGGATGCATTTTTTGGAGAATAATAACATTGCTGGTTATGTATATTAGATTTATAGGGAGAGAAAGTTGATCCAGGAATTTATTCTGACTGCCATATTTGAAGTAGGGAAGGAATTTTATCTCTAGTATGAGGGTTTTTTGCCTTCCTTTATGAGTAGGGACTCATTAGAGTTATAGGTTGAACTTGATGGACTTTGGTCTTTTTTCAACCTTAGGAACTATGTTAATATGTTGTTATGATGAGAGAAGACGTCACCTGATGTAACTGTATGTAATCACTTACACAGAGCCTGTGTAGAGCTGATATCTACCACTATATGGTTACTGTATGGGGGGAATATTTCCTATATTAGTCTCAGTATACAGGATTTGGTCAGTAACAGTGTAATGGTTAGACATATGGTGATAATATTCCTCCTTGTATACCGGTATTATTAGTAATATTGGTCTCAGTATACAGGATTTGGTCAGTAACAGTATGATGGTGATATGTATAGATGGTAATATTTCCTCCTCCCTGTCTCCTTGAACTAAAGGGCTCTTGTTTTTATTGTCTTGTGGTTTAAAAGTTTTTTTTATAGATGATAGGGTCTGTTAGGTTTTTTTAACGTTAGATTACCCTGCAGGGACAAAACATTTTGGAATGGAAATTACTGAGCAAACTAGCAATCTGGGCTTATTTTAAGTCTTTATCCCCTTTTCCTGAGGGGATCAGTTTGGATCTGAATGTTGGACCCCCCTCTGTTCATGACAGAGGAGGTCAGTTGTGCTCTGAGGGAGTGGAGTGCCTGTAGACTGGAAGGCACGCTGCGAATACACTACATGTGACCCTACCCTAAGATTCTTACAGGCTTTTCTGCAGGCATTGTATACAGATAGGGGATTGGGGAGGGGAGTGATCGTCCCAATTCCAAAATTCTTAGGGATGCAAAATCTTGTGCCCTTAAGAATATAAAGTGGGTCACATGTATGCATCACCACTGTTATTGTACAGGAGTAAGGAGTCAGGCAGTAAACAGGAGTCCCTGCCCTGCATACAAGATCTGTGCTCATTATCATTCTCCCATCTAAAGAGGCCCAGCACTCAAAGTGCCTGAACTCCAAATACAGGCCTGCACATGGGTTGAAAATGCTGTGGATTTTCTTCAATGGAAAATCAGCAGCGTTTCTGTTTGTAAATCTGCAGTGGCTGCAAATTGTGCAGTTATGAGGATGTATTTTTGGAAAACTTGTGGAGTTTTGTGACAATTCTGACACTTTGTGAACATCTAGTTGATTTCATTTTTAGATAAAAAGAGCAAGGACAACGAAATATACCGGTATATAAATTAGAAAAGTGACCATTCCCCAAGGCCAAGCCTCTCTAGATTGGATCGCAGGGCCGGTGTGCTGTGCTTTTCATTCTTCAGTGGTTATCTGTGACAGCTTAAATATGACCCAGCTGTCTTGTTAAACTCCCTGTGCACAAATAAGTCATTGCGTAATTTCATTTTTTTAGGTTTTGAATCCGAAATATATGAAATGGATGGAATCCAAACTTTAGAATTGGTTTACAGATCATAAAACGCGGGTGACATTTTTCAAGCTTTGGAGAAAATGTCAGATCAGGATTTCATTTAACAACATTTTTATCATTCTAAATACAATTTCCAGGGATATTTTAATGCTTGGCAGGTGCATCTACAGTATACACATGACTTATACTGCTATGCCAGAACAAATACTACATATATATTTCCACTTTAACATGATTTTCTCCCAGTGAATGAGACATACAGTATTATTTTATTTTCTAGGACCTTTGAGAATAATTATAATTTGTTTTTCATGGCTAGTAATTTTGTGAATGTAAAATAGTAAAATCATGATCACTTGAACATGATAAAGTAATTTACAATTGGTCTTAAATGTAAGAATTTTGGATAACCTGGACACCAAAAAATGTATTACCATTAGCATAGGCGTGTGCATGGGATGTACAATTGCATGATTGAGGGTGGGGGGGGGACATGTCACCTTAACAAGTATTTGGGACTCTACAGCGGCCAAATACATGAGAAATACATTAAAGCAACAAAGGGTAGGGCTTGCCTAAGGAGCCAAAGCTGTATGCTGTACAGTTCCTGCTTTCAGAAAATGTCCTGGTTGTTATATGGCTGTAGCACGGTTAATGGATTGCCTTTCATTTATCTTTAACTTTACTTTTATATTTCTGTTTTTCCTTATGAAATATGTACAGTATGTGAATTTTTTGAGCTTTCTATTTTGCTAAGATCTAGTGTCAGAACTTGTTAATGCATTTGAGAAAGGCTCACTGACAAACACTCCCACGTATACTTTATATGGTAACATACTAGAGTGTGTAGGTGAATCCTCTGTAGCCCAGCTTCCTTCTTAGTAGAGGGGAGAAATCTATATAGAACAGTTAGTCATGTAAGGGTATGTTCACACGGCAGAATTTTCGTGCGCTAGTTATCTGCCTATTGATTTCAGTGGGATACTGCAGCCCTAATCAGACAGCCTAATAAGTGCGTCTGACATTCTGCTGTGGAAATTCTGCTTTCCGCATTCCTCAGGTGTTATATTTAGCGGAAATCAATTGGGTTTAAATGTCAGTGAAATTCTGCAATTCTGTTCAGCAAGCTTTGTCTCCTCTATAGCTAGGCTGCAATCCTTGGGGCCACATAGGGATTACTGCTGGACTACATTGAGGAACCTAAGGGTCTATTCACACAGCAAAATTTCCGTTTGTGGAATTCCGCTTGCGGAACTCCGTCTCAAATTAAAGCCCATTGACTTCTATGGGATTCTGCACTCCCATTCACACTTTTTAAATTGCGCCTGCGTAATTTCAGAAGTGGGAATGGGAGTGCGGAATCCAATAGAAGTCAATGGGCTTTAATTTGAGGCGGAATTCTGCAAGCCCAAACAACCAATAGACCTATATATGGCGGGTGAGCTTAATCACTATTACCTATAGATCAATGTGGTGATCAAAAAAAAAAAATATTTCCCATATATAAAAACTTTGTACTTTATTAATTGCTTCACACTTAGAACAAACAGATTCAAGTGCCAATCTCTCCATATAGTAACACAATAGGTGCCAACCTGGCTACCTGAAACTAAGTTCAGTAATATCTGTACCCTTGTTCATGATATTTAGAGATTCTCTGGTGTCTGGTATTGTGCCAAGGGACTGGCGCAAGGCTAATGTGGTACCAATCTTCAAGAAGGGCTCTAGGTCTTCGCCAGGCAATTATAGACCGGTAAGTCTAACGTGCATTGTGGGTAAATTGTTTGAAGGACTTATAAGGGATTACATACAGGAATACATAGGGGATAATAGTATTATAAGTGATAGCCAGCATGGGTTTACTAAGGATAGAAGTTGTCAAACCAATCTAATTTGCTTTTATGAAGAGGTGAGTAGAAGCCTTGACAGAGGAATGGCTGTGGATATAGTGTTTCTGGATTTTGCCAAAGCGTTTGATACTGTCCCTCACAGACATCTGACAGGTAAGTTAAGGTCCTTGGGCTTGGAAACTTTAGTTTGTAACTGGATTGAACACTGGCTCATGGATCGTACCCAGAGAGTGGTGGTAAATGATTCGTACTCTGATTGGTCCCCGGTTATTAGTGGTGTACCCCAAGGTTCAGTACTGGGCCCGCTGCTGTTTAATTTATTTATCAATGATATAGAGGATGGTATTAACAGCTCTGTTTCTATCTTTGCAGATGACACCAAGCTTTGTAGCACGGTACAGTCTATAGAGGATGTGCATAAGTTACAAGATGACTTGGATAGACTAAGTGTCTGGGCATCCACTTGGCAAATGAGGTTCAATGTGGATAAATGTAAAGTTATGCATCTGGGTACTAATAACCTGCATGCGTCGTATGTCTTAGGGGGGATTAAACTGGCAGAGTCACTGGTAGAGAAGGATCTGGGTGTACTTGTAGATCACAGACTACAAAATAGCATGCAATTTCAGGCTGCTGCTTCCAAAGCCGGCAGGATATTGTCATGTATAAAAAGAGGCATGGACTCGAGGGGCAGGGACATAATACTCCCCCTTTATAAAGCATTGGTACGGCCTCACCTGGAATATGCTGTTCAATTTTGGTCGCCTGTTCATAAAAGGGACACTGCGGAGTTGGAAAGGGTGCAGAGACGCGCGACTAAACTAATATGGGGCATGGAACATCTTAGCTATGAGGAGCGATTAAAGGAGTTACAATTGTTTAGTCTTGAGAAGAGACGTTTAAGGGGGGATATGATAAACGTATATAAGTATATAAATGGCCCATACAAAAAATATGGAGAAAAACTGTTCCAGGTTAAACCCCCCCAAAGGACGAGGGGGCACTCCCTCCGTCTGGAGAAGAAAAGGTTTAGTCTACAGGGGCGGCACGCCTTCTTTACCGTGAGAACTGTGAATTTATGGAACGGTCTACCTCAGGAACTGGTCACAGCAGGAACAATTAACAGCTTTAAAGCAGGGTTAGATACATTCCTGGAACAAAATAACATTAATGCTTATGCAGAATTATAAAACTACATCCCTTTCCCTTATCCCCTTACATCCTTCCCTTCAATCCCCTGGTTGGACTTGATGGACGTATGTCTTTTTTCAACCATACTAACTATGTAACTATGTAACTATGTAATTATATGAATGTTGCATGCACCTGCAGTGTGCACTGCGAATGGAGACAGCACTATGTTTAAAATCAGTTTTCAGCCCCCCTCAATATGTTTCGCTGCAAGATGCAGCTTTGTCAAGAGGACAACGGTCACTGAGTTAAGAACGCCAAGTCGGGGGTTTATAAAACCTCCCTCCATGACATCATCAGGCCGGATCTGCCGACAGCACATTGGCTGGTATGCTATCGTGCCTTTCACTGCACTATCCTTTCAGATTGACAGGGCAAGCCACCTATCATTATACTATCCTTCTATATTGATGTTCTAATCCACCTATCATTGTGCTGACACATTGGCCAATCAGCAACGATTGCCAGCAAGGAGAATGTGATAGGTCCAGCTTCATACACGTATCTGCGCTGTGACCTCTGCGCCAGCACTTCTGTTTACATTCGCTTCTCCCTTCTCTGGTGCGCAGTGACACCTGTGCGAACACTTAACCTGAGGGAAGCGTTTGCTGTTACATAGATGCGTTTGATTACATAGATGCAGGAGACTCTGCGCATCTATGTAACAGCAAACGCTTCCCTCAGGCTAAGGCTGCATTCACACCACGTTTTTGCAATACAGTTCCCGTATCAGGTTTTTGATGAAAAACGGATTCCTCAAAACCTGACTAAACTGTATCAAAACGTGCGTACAAATTTCAACCCATATACAGTTTGCAAAATGATGTCTGGTTGCACCCATTTTGTAAGAAAAAAAAAAAACGTATACGTTTTTAACTTTTCACTCCATTTTGAATAAAGTTTCACTTGTTTGATTGAAATTCCAAGAAAAAAAACTGTGCAAAGTCAAAAACCGTATGGTGAAAACCGGATGGAACCGTATGCACGTACGGTTCCCATTGACTCCCATGTTAAAAAAAAAAACGTATACGGTTTAATGCAGTTTTTCACCCGGGCCAAAAACCGTGGTAAACTACGGTTTTGGGTACAGGTAAAAAACTGTACAGAACCGTATGAGGTGCAAAACAGACACAACCTGATGCATCTTTTGGCATACGGTTTTCAATGGAGAATCAATGCATACGGTTTTCAATATGGTTCCGTACGGTTTTCACATTGAAAACGTATACGGGAACTGTATTGCAAAAACGTGGTGTGAATGCAGCCTAAGTGTTTGCGCAGGTGTCACTGCGCACCAGCGAAGGGAGAAGCAAATGTAAACAGAAGTGCTGGCGCAGAGGTCACAGCGCAGATACGTGTATGAAGCTGGACCTATCACATTCTCCTTGCTGACAATCGTTGCTGATTGGCCAATGTGTCAGCACAATGATAGGTGGATTAGAACATCAATATAGAAGGATAGTATAATGATAGGTGGCTTGCCCTGTCAATCTGAAAGGATAGTGCAGTGAAAGGCACGATAGCATATCAGCCAATGTGCTGTCGGCAGATCCGGCCTGATGATGTCATGGAGGGAGGTTTTATAAACCCCTGACTTGGCGTTCTTAACTCAGTGACCGTTGTCCTCTTAACAAAGCTGCGTCTTGCAGAGAAACATGTTGAGGGGGGCTGAAAACTGATTTTAAACATAGTGCTGTCTCCATTCGCAGTGCACACTGCAGGTGCATGCAACATTCATATAATTAGTTTCAGGTAGCCAGGTTGGCACCTATTGTGCTACTATATGGAGAGATTGGCACTTGAATTTTAATCTGTTCGTTCTAAGTGTGAAGCAATTAATAAAGTACAAGGTTTTTATATATGGGCAATAGGTGTTTTTTTGGACCACCACAGTGATCTATAAGTAATAGGAATTCTGCAAGCAAAATTCCACCATGTGAATAGACCTTAATCATCCCAGTGATTCTTTTGACACCTATCTAAAGGAAAAAGAAGCTTTCTCAAGAGAGATATTTTGTTAACTCGTGTCTGGCTATGTCATTGCACCATTAACACCAAAGGAACCCCAACTATTATCCATCAGACATGCAGCAGTCTACTGGCCCAAGAGTTACCTCACACCATCCCATGTTGCCATAACAAAGCCTAACAATTATCATCCATCATTACCATCATCGCAGATAGAGCAGCAGAAGAAGGCTCCTTGTGCAGACCATTATCTTAAAACCAAGATTGTGGGGTAGAAATAAAAATAGCTGATAATTTGGTACAAAATTGAGGCAGTAATGGCAGTCTTTTTTACTTTTTAGTTTTTGTTTTTTTTATTATTATTATTCTATTTTTTTTCTTTAAGAATGTGTCATGAAAAGGTAATGTGTAGTTGAATTGGCAATTTACGTATATAAACTGAATAAAATAGTAATCCAATTTTCCACCAATCTGGTTTGGTAGAACTTACAGTTCCTTGTTATTAGATATGATTTTCAGACATTAAGAGGCCATATAGAATCATTCTTTTTAGTACGGTACCCTTCGGTTTACAGTTTATGTTACAGCTATAAGCACAACTTTGTGTGTATGATCGACGGGCAATGTGTTGTCTGATTAATGGACATAATTGGATGTATCACTTCCTTGGTCTAGATTTTGATGGCTCTGCGTGCTTTTTCATTTGTGTTACTTTTCTGGTGACTGATGACACATATTTTTCAGCCCATGCTGTTCCGGTATGAAACATTCTTTCATTCCCATGATACAGATGAAATCATTGCCAGCTTTGAAATAGAAAGGAATTTGCTCAGTGCAGGACTTCAAATCAAACATGCCAGAAAATGACTAACTACTGAACATAAAAAAGATTGCAACACAGAAAACAACATATTTTAATAGCCGTAATTTCTCTGTAGACACTATGGTGCAACTAAGATATTTTAGATGTTTTGTTCATGCAAAGAAAGACACAGTTTATTCTAAAGTGAAAACCCCTAACTTATAAGCAAATGTTGGGCCTAGCATTATCAGTCATGGAGAAGCTTATGTCTGAGCCCTTATGTGAGACAGAGGCAGTACCTGTCTTTACACTTTTCCAGAAGGAACACCGAGACTATGGCCCTCATTTACTATTCTAAACCCGACTTGTTTTGTCAGGTTTTTTTGGCGCATCTTTGTCTGTGACATGTCGCAGACATCGTGCGCCAATCTGCAACACGATGCAACATTTTTTCCTGACGGACCCGATGTGGATTCTCCCAAACCCGAAAAAGGGGCAAAACCCGACATTTCTGAGCTTTCCCACGTATTTATAAAGGTTTCCAACCCGAATTTGTTGAATTGTTGGGGATTTGTTCCCGACAACTCAGAGGAGTTGGAAACCAAAACCAACAAAACCCACGTGCGACAAACAGGATGCGACATAATAATAAATACCAGGGGAAAAAAGCAGTCGGGTAAGAAAGCAAGATAGACTTACAACCCGATTTTTTAAGTAAATGAGGGCCTATGTTCACACACCTGAATTTCCGAGCGGAATTGCGCAGGAATATTCCGCTCAGAAATTACACTGCAGCAAAGTCCCATTGATTTTAATAGGATTTTGCTGCACTGTGCGCATGGCGGGAACTTCTGCAGCAGATGTTTCTGCTCCAGAATTTCCTATACCACTGTCAGCAGAAAGAACAGTCATGTCTACTCTTTCTGCGGATTCCGCTCGGAAATGCATTGCCATCTATGAGATTGCGCATTTCCGATCAGTCCTAGCGCCCGCCGGAACTATCATATCATGTGAAATGTACGGCCATATTTCCAGACTGATCAGGGCTGATCAGGGATTAGAAAGAAGCCACAGGAGGATCCACAAGGTGCTATCATACACTTGTTGTAAAATGCAGCAAAAAAGCAGCAATTTAAATATAAGATAACATAGAAATTATCATGATACAATAAAAGGTTAATAATATTAGCCACAGATAGATTAGTATGGGTAGAAAACAGTTAGTAAATTAGTTGTAGAGTTTGTCAGGGGGCGCTGCGACAAGGAAACCTGAGACATGCGCCCTGCATGGCACACGTGTTCAATCTGGTTGTCAAGCGGTTCCTGAAGTGTTCCCCCCATCTGCAAGACATTCTAACAATGGGAAGGAAACTCTGCATGCACTTCAGTCACTCGTACACCGCAAAGCACACCCTCCGGGCCGGTAACGGCGGCATCTGGAACAGCCGTTGGCTGTCCGGGCATGGAACAGCCATTGGCTGTCCGGGCATGCTGGGTGTTGTAGTTTTGCAACATCTGGAGGTCCGCAGGTTGTAGACCACTGTCCTATACTTTACATTGCACGGATCCCTCAACATACGATCGTTTCAACAAACGATGGTCCATTTGGAACGGATTACCATCGTATGTTGAAGGACCACTGTACTGCAGCCAGACTCATCTTGCCTCCCTCCAGTGCCAGTCACTACACTGGTTACCCATTCAGCTCAGAATGCAATATAAACCCTCACTCTCACCCACAAAGCTCTCCACAGTGCTGCACCTTTCCACAACTCTTCCCTGATCTTTGTCTACAATCCTATACTTGTTCTATGCTCTGATAATGATCTAAAACTGACATCTTCTCTCCCAGTCTTTGCTCATGCTGCACCATTTCTCTTAAATACATTACCCCGGAACCTTAGACCTATACCCAACAGCCACAGCTTTAAACTTGGCCTAAAGAAACAGCTTTTCGAGCAGGTGTAAAATATTCACAAATTGATCTTCCCTACTATCACTTATGTAGACCTACGAGTCTTGAAGACATCAAGATTGCCATACCGTTGTATATGTCAAGGGCCTTCCAAAGATAGATCTACATCAAGAAATTCTGAAGTATACTACTGATGGACAACTTATTTGGGATATATACATACAGTAGCCTTGTTGATTATATTAGAAAGTTTAGTTACCTTGCTTGTTAGCTTTGTTTTCCTAAAAGGGGATTGAAAGCAGTGAATGAATAAGGAATAAGCATTGTTGCCTACAGCAAGATATCAATAGCTAGAAATGAATTGCCATTTACAGACAGCAAAGCTGTTTTTCTTTGCTTTGGTCATTCTACAGGTTTCCATTTAAGTACTAATTCATATTTAGCTTTTTATTTTGCCTGGAATAATTATATTGGACAGCAAAGGTATTGTCAAATGAATATAAGAGGGCTGTGCTGGGCAGGGCTGGCTTATGAGGGGTAGGGGTGGGCATTAGCTTGATGAGTAACACCCAGCGGACACTTGCAGCATATTTTAAAACCTTAAAATTTCTCGAATCACACACTGAACTCCACATGAAAAAGATATCAGTGAGAAAAAAAAAACACCCGCCCCCCACCCCCCAAAAAAAAATAAAAAATCTTTTAAATTTGGCAAGATTATATATATGTCTTTAAATACAGCTGGTGCTTGTCTCAGGCTAGGCCTTAATTGCATATCACTATGATATAAGGCCATTGCTCAATTAATAAAAGGACAAATCACTGTGAGGAGTACACAAAAACAATTAAAGAAATAGATAAATGGAGTAAAAAAACAAAACACATAGGGTAGCAAAGCAGCTGGTGACTTGAGGTAAGTAGAAGACTTTTCTATATTAGGTGAAATATTATGCCTAACAGAGTCAGTGGGTTCCGTCCTAAGCAGAGTTGATGATTATTAACCTATTTTTACATGTACAGCAATGGCCTCAGTAAAGAGAAGTGCGGGGTTAAGCAGTGATCGCAGCCTTATTAGGTGAGCATAGCCCAGTTAACTGTGGTCACACCTGTATGTTATGATATTAAGTGGAGGTAGGTTTTAATATATATAGCCTACATCTCTCAAGATAAGAAATAGCTGAATAGAATTGTGCTATTTGCTGTCACCAGCTGTGAGATGTCACCCTACAGTAATTCCCCTTGTCGTATACTTGTAAGGTTGGGTGTATCAGCTTTTACACTAGGAAGATTTCAGACATGCAATAATGCACAGCCTTTCTGGAGACTCGGGTTATCTGAGATCAATATAAAACATGAAAACAGTGTGTGTGGGATCATAAATCACCCCTCCATGTGAAAGGGATTTTATTGATCCACAAAAGATCAGTTTTCTTAGAATTAAAGATGTAGTGAAAGTGCACAATAAATCTAAATGGTTTGTATAACACCAGTTTGAAGGGCACATACACAACATTTAGCTGGGCCATGTACTCTCGAAATAGGATTTTTTTTTTTTTAATCTTTTTTCTTTTCTGCATTCTTAAGAAATGTAATGGGGAAAATAAATAAAAAAGTGCTAAAAGTGTATTGTGAAAACCAAATGATTTCATGTTTTCACAAGGTTTATCAGTAGATCCAGTTGTAACCTGAGCTGGACATACACTTAAAGGGGAACTATGGTGGAAAAAAAAAGTGTTTTCATATCAACTGGTGCCATAAAGTTGAACAGATTTGTAAATTACTTCTATTAAAAAATCTAAACCCTTCCAGTACTTAGAGAAATTTGTGAAGCCTTTCCAGGCTGACCACGGTGCTCTCTGCTGACACCTCTGTCCGTGTCAGGAACTGTCCAGAGCAGGGGAGGTTCTCTATGGGGATATGCTTCTAATCCTTGACAGTTCCTGACATGGAAAGAGGTGTCAACAGAGAGCACTGTGGTCAAACGGAAAAGAACTTCACAATTTTCTCTGGAGCATAAAGCAGCTGATAAGTACTGGAAATCTTCAGATTTTAAAAATAGAAGTAATTTACAAATCTGTTTACATTTCTGGCACCAGTTGATTTGAAAACATTTGTTTTCCACCTGTTTCCACCGAAGTTCCCCTTTAAGATTAAAAAAAAAAAATTACAAAAACAACAACAAAAAACTCTTGCAGTATCTGCCACTATCGGTCTATTTGGCCAACAGTTTAATGTGCATTAAGGCTTCCCAACGGTCCCCTTGTTCTAATGGCTATAAGATATTTTAACCTCTTCGGGACGCAGGGCGTATGCATACGCCCTGTATCCCCGATCCTGCATCCTGTACGCCCTGAGTGTTTCCGGTCATCGCAGCTCACTGGACGGGGACCGGACCGGGATGCCTGCTGAAATCATTCCGCAGGCATCCCGTGCAAATGCCTGGGGGGGTCCTGAGACCCCCCATGTCAGCGATTGGCGCAAATTGCCGCTCAATTCAGATCGATCGATTTGCGCAATTCCGGGCTGATCGGGTCTCTGATGACCCTATCGCCCGGAAAATAGTGATGATCGGAGCTGTCAGTGAAAGCCCCAATCATCCTAAGGGAGGTGAAATTGGCCGATCGGCGGACTGATTGGCGAATCACAGGGCAGGGCTGGGATGTCGGGATGTCGGGGCAGAGCGGGGGAAGATGGCGGCGAGGTGGACAGTCTCAGCATGCTGGGAGTTGTAGTTTTGCAACATCTGGAAGAGCACAGTTTGGAGTGTTCCCTAAGTGGTCTCTAAGCTAAAGACCCCCAGATGTTGCAAAACTACAACTTCCAGCATGCTGAGACTGTCCAGCATGCTGGGAGTTGTAGTTCTGCAACATCTGGAGTGCTACCGTTTGGGCACCACTGTATAGTGGTCTCCAAACTGTGCTCTTCCAGATGTTACAAAACTACAACTCCCAGCATGCCCGTCGGCAGTCTGGAGGCACACTGGTTGGGAAACATTGTCTGTTTCCTAACTCAGTGTTTCCCAACCAGTGTGCCTCCAGCTGTTGCAAAACTATAACTCCCAGCATGCACTGACAGACCATGCATGCTGGGAGTTGTAGTTTTGCAACAGCTGGAGGAACACTGGTTGGGAAACACTGAGTTAGGAAACAGACAATGTTTCCCAACCTTACTCAGTGTTTTGCAACCAGTGTGCCTCCAGCTGTTGCATAACCACAACCCTCAGCATGCACGGACAGCCAAAGGGCATGCTGGGAGCTGTAGTTTTTCAACAGCTGGAGGTTTGCCCCCCCCCCCCCCATGGAAATGTATAGGGTACATTCACACGGGCGGGGTTTACAGTTAGTCTCTCGCTGAGAGTTAGAGATGCTGGAAATTTTCCGCTGCAGCTTAAACTCCCAGCGAGAAACTCGCTGTAATCTCCCGGAAGTCTGAATGTACCCTAAAAACACTACACTACACTACACTTACACAAAATAAAGGGTAAAACACTACATATACACATACCCCCACACAGTTACCCCCCCCCCCCCCAATTAAAATTAAAATGAGAAACCTCTGGTACAGCACGGTTTCTAAAACGCAGCCTCCAGCTGTTGCAAAACAACAACTCCCAGTATTGCTGGACAGCCATTGGCTGTCCAGGCATTCTGGGAGTTTTGCATCAGCTGGAGGCACCCTGTTTGGGAAACACTGCCGCAGGGTAATTTTGAAATAAAAAAGCACAAACGGATGCGCTCCATAGTGTAACACCAAAGGTGAGTTGGTAACGCTAAGTGTGAATTGCGCTTACCACATGAAGTTGTACTCCAACCAAGTACAACAATGGAACAGGGCGTATCATCAAAGGGTCTCTGCAGCTTCGTCCCGCTGAAATAAAATCTCGATAAAAACAAGCAATCTCCAGGTAGCAAAACGGGATCAATGGAAGCGCTGAGACCAGATTAGAAGTTATAAGGATTTATTTCCCATAATGCAAAGCGTTTCACGGTCACCCGCTTCCTCAGGCAGGGTAATTTTGGTATCCGAGGCAAGTCTAACTCTTGCATCTGGGTCCATCTCTATGCAAATATCTAATTTAGGCCTCAAATGCGCATGGCGCTCTCTCACTCTGGAGCCCTGTCGTATTTCAAGGCAACAGTGTAGGGCCACATATGGGGTATTTCCGTACTCGGGAAAAATTACCCAACACATTTTTTTTTCTCCTTTTACCCCTTATGAAAAGGTAAAGTAGGGGTCTACACCAGCCTGTTAGTGTAAAAAAAAGAAATAAAAATGTTTACACTTAAATTCTGGTGTTGGCCCATGCTTTTCATTTTCACAAGAAGGGAAAGGAAAAAAAGACCCCCAAAATTTGTAAGGCAATTTCTCCTGAGTACGGAAATACCCCATATGTGGACGTAAAATGCTCGGCGTGCGCACAACAAGGCACAGGAGTGAGAGCGCACTATGTACATTTGAGGCCTAAATTGGTGATTTGCACAGGGGTGGCTGATTTTACAGCGGTTCTGACATAAATGCAAAAAAATAAATACCCACATGTGACCCCATTTTGGAAACTACACCCCTCACGAAATGTAACAAGGTGTATAGTGAGCCTTAATTCTGGTGTTATCCCAAATTTTTCATTTTTACAAGGGGTAATAGGAAAAAAGCCCCCCAAAATGTGTACCCCCATTTTTTCTGAGTATATAAATACCCCATGTGTGGACATAAAGTGTCTGCGGGCGAACTACAATGCTCAGAAGAGAAGGAGCGCCATTGGGCTTTTGGAGAGATAATGTGTCTGAAATTGAAGGCCAAGTACATTTACAAAGCCCCCATGGTGCCAGAACACCCCTACCCTTCAATTCCCTGGTTGAACTTGATGGACGTATGTCTTTTTCAACTGTTCTAACTATGTAACAGTGGAATCCCCCCATATGTGACCCCATTTTGGAAACTACACCCCTCACGGAATGTAATAACGGGTGCAGTGAGCATTCACATCCCACAGGTGTCTGACAGATTTTTTTTGAACAGTGGTCCGTGAAAAGAAAAATTCCAGCAAAATTCTATCTCCAAAAGTCCAATGGCGCTCCTTCTGTTCTGAGACCTGTAGTGTGCCAGCAGAGCACTTATGGGGCATTTTCTTAACCGGGAGAAATTGAGCTTCAATTTGTGGGGTCCATTTTCTCCTATTACACCATGTGAAAATTAAAAATTTGGAGTAACACCATAGTTTTAGTGTTAAAAATCTAATTTTCCATTTTCACGTCCAATTTCAACGCAAAGTCGTCAAACACCTGTGGGGTGTTAAGGCTCACTATACCTCTTGTTATGTTCCTTGAGGGGTGTAGTCTCCAAAATAGTATGCCATGTGGGGGGATTTTTGCGGTTCTGGCACCCTGGGGACTTTCTAAATGCAACATGCCCCCCAAAAACCATTTCAGCAAATTTCAAAAAGCCAAATTTTGCTCCTTCTCATCTGAGCACTTAATGTCCACATATGGGGCGTTTTCTTAATCTGGAGAGATTGGGCTTTAAATTTTGGTGTCCATTTTCTCCTATTATTCCTTGTGAAAAGGAAGAATTTGAGGTAACACCATCATTTTAGTGTTAAAAATAAAATTTTCTATTTTCAAGTGCAATTCAACGCAAAGTCGTCAAACACCTGTGGGGTGTTAAGGCTCACTATACCCCTTGTTACGTTCCTTGAGGGGTGTAGTTTCCAAAATAGTATGCCATGTGTTTTGTTTTGTTTTTTTGCTGTTCTGGCGCCATGGGGGCTTCCTAAATGCAACATGGCCCCCAAAAACCATAACAGCTAAATTTTTCAAAAATTCTGCAGTTGCTCTTTCCCTCTTGAGCCATGTTGAGAGCCCGCAGAGCACTTTTTGTCAACATATGAGGTATTTACGTACTCGAGAGAAATTGGGCTACAAATTTTGGGGGGCTTTTTCTCCTTTTACTACTTTTAAAAATGAAAAAAATGGGGCTACAAGAACATGTTAGTGTAAAAAACGCAGATTTAGATTTTTCTCCTCCATTTTGCTGCAATTCTTGTGAAACACCTAAAAGGGTGTAGTTTCTATACTGGGGTCATTTATGGGGTATTTCTCACAGAAAGACCCCTCAAATCCAGTTCAAACTTAACTGTCCCCTGAAAAATTCAGATTTTGAAATTTTCATGAAAATTTTGAAAATTGCTGCTATACTTTGAAGCTCTCTAATGTCTTCAAAAAGTAAAAATAGGTCAATTTTATGATGCCAACATAAAGTAGACAGAGCTTTCAAAGTTAGAAAAAAGAAACATTTTCTAAATTTTCAAGTAATTTGGTGATTTTTCACCAAGAAAGGATGCAAGTAACAACAAAAATTTACCGCTATGTTAAAGTAGAATATGTCATGAAAAAACAATCTCGGAATCAGAATAATCGGTAAAAGCATTCCAGAGTTATTAATGCATAAAGTGACAGTGGTCAGGATTGCAAAAAAGGGCTCAGTCCTTAAGGTGAGTAAGGGCATAAAAAAGAGTCCTTAAGGGATTAATAGCTGCTTCCTATTGAAAAAAAAGCATGCTATAGCAAGCATTGATGTGTGTGGTAAGGAAAGGAGAAATAGTGTTCAGGCTAAGAATAGTGAAGAATTTTTTTTTCAGCAGCTATATATTCATTACTCAGAATTTGACCTTTGATTGTAATCTATAGTAAAATAAGATAGTAGAATAAAGAATAGTTAATATCAATTATACTTATTGTGCTAGTTCTTGAAATAGGTAGCCAAGCAAACATACGGTACAATAGGAGTTTTAAAAATGTACTTGCCATTTTAAAAGAATTTTAAAAACATCATGGCTATGTTATATTAACCCTTCAGAATGGTGACAAGGTGATTTTAGTGCCCTTACTGTTGTTTTTGAGCCCTTGAGAGCTCCCTCCATGGTACACAGCTTTTTCACATTCGCAACATTTTAGATCGGGGGGAGAGGGGGTAGATCTGAGCTGTGTTGCCAGTAGGGATACACCAAAATTTCGTCTGCCGAAGATTATCTGCCGAAAATGCCCCTTTCAGCCTTTTTGGCTACGGGGATTTCCTGACGATAATTTTGGCGGGCGTGGCCTAAAATAGGGGCGTGGCTTTCATATTATACCCTCTCCAATGCCCCCGGGCTACTTGCTAATGCCGGACATCACTGACCCATGTGATGTCTGGCATTAACCCCTTAAGGACCCAGCCAATTTTCACTGTAGGACACGGCCATTTTTTGCACATCTGACCACTGTCACTTTAAACATTAATAACTCTGGGATGCTTTTACCTTTCATTCTGATTCCGAGATTGCTTTTTCGTGACATATTCTACTTTATGTTAGTGGTAACATTTTGTCGATACTTGCATCATTTCTTGGTGAAAAATTCCAAAATTTTATGAAAAAATTGAACATTTTGCATTTTTTTAACTTTGAAGCTCTCTGCTTATAAGGAAAATGAATATTCCAAATAAATTATATATTGATTCACAAATACAATATGTCTACTTTATGTTTGCATCATAAAGTTGACATGTTTTTACTTTTGGAAGACATCAAAGTATAGCAGCAATTTTCCAATTTTTCACAACATTTTCAAAATCAACATTTTTCAGGGACCAGTTCTGTTTTGAAGTGGATTTGAAGGGCCTTCTTATTAGAATTGACCCCATTATAAAAACTGCACCCCTCAAAGTATTCAAAATGACATTCAAAAGTTTTTTTTTAACCCTTTAGGTGTTTCACAGGAATAGCAGCAAATTGAAGGAGAAAATTCAAAATCTTCATTTTTTACACTGGCATGTTCTTGCAGACCCAGTTATTGAATTTTTACAAGGGGTAAAAGGAGAAAAATCTTCCTAAAATGTGTAACCCAATTCCTCTCGAGTAAGAAAATACCTCATATGTGTATGTCAAGTGTTCGGCGGGCGCAGTAGAGGGCTCAAAAGGGAAGGAGCGACAGTGGGATTTTGGAGAGTGAGTTTTTCTGAAATGGTTTTTGGGGGGCATGTCACATTTCGGAAGCCGCTATGGTGCCAGAACAGCAAAAAAAAAAAAAACCACATGGCATATTATTTTGGAAACTACACCCCTCAAGGCACGTAACAAGGAGTCCAGTGAGCCTTAACACCCCACAGGTGTTTGACGACTTTTCGTTAAAGTTGGATGTGAAAATGATTTTTTTTTATTTTCACTAAAATGCTAGTTTTCCCTCAAATTTAAAATTATTACAAGGGATAATAGGACAAAATGACCCCCAAAATTTGTAACCCCATCTCTTCTGAGTATGGAAATACCCCATGTTAGGACGTAAAATGCTTTGCAGGCAAACTACAATGCTCAGAAAAGAAGCAGTCCCATTTGGCTTTTGAAAAGCAAAATTTGCTGAAATGGTTTTTGAGGGGCATGTCCCATTTAGGAAGCCACTATGGTTCCAGGACAGCAAAAAAAAAACACATGGCATACTATTTTGGAAACTACACCCTTCAAGGCACGTAACAAGGGTCCCAGTGAGCCTTAACACCCCACAGGTGTTTGACGACTTTTCGTGAAAGTTGGATGTGTAAATTTATTTATTTTTTTTTCACAAAAATGCTAGTTTTCCCTCAAATTTAAAATTTTTACAAGGGGTAATAGGACAAAATGCCCCCCAAAATTTGAAACCCCATCTCTTCTGAGTATGGAAATACCCCATGTGTGGACGTCAAGTGCTCTGCGGGCGAACAACAATGCTCAGAAGAGAAGGAGCGCCATTGAGGTTTTGGGAGAAAAAAAATTTGGAATAGAAGTCAGGGGCCATGTTCGTTTACAAAGCCCCCCGTGGTGCCAGAACAGTGGACCTCCCCCCCCACATGTGACCCTATTTTGGAAACTACATCCCTCACAAAATTTAATAAGGGGTGCAGTGAGTATTTACACACCACAGGCATTTGACAGATCTTTGGAACAGTGGGCTGTGCAAATGAAAAATTAAATTTTTCATTTTCACAGACCACTTTTCCAAAAATCTGCCAGACACCTGTGGGGTGTAAATGCTCACTGTACCCCTTATTACATTACGTGAGGGGTGTAGTTTCCAAAATGGGGTCACATGTGGGGGGTGGGTCCACTGTTCTGGCACCACAGGGGGCTTTGTAAACGCACATGGCCCCTGACTTCTATTACAAAAATCGGCCACCCCTGTGCAAATCACCAATTTAGACCTCAAATGTACATGGTGCGCTCTCACTCCTGAGCCTTGTTGTGCACCTGCAGAGCACTTAACGCCCACATATGGGGTATTTCTGTACTCAGGAGAAATTGCGTTACAAATTTTGGGGGTCTTTTTTTCCTTTTAACGCTTGTGAAAATAAAAAGTATGGGGCAACACCAGCATGTTAGTGTAACATTTTTTTATTTTTTTACACTAACAAGCTGGTGTAGACCCCAACTTTTCCTTTTCATAAGGGGTAAAAGGAGAAAAAGCTCCCCAAAATTTGTAGTGCAATTTCTCCCGAGTACGGAGATACCCCATATGTGGCCCTAAACTGTTTCCTTGAAATACGACAGGGCTCCAAAGTGAGAGAGCGCTATGCGCATTTGAGGACTAAATTAGGGATTGCATAGGGGTGGACATAGGGGTATTCTACGCCAGTGATTCCCAAACAGGGTTCCTCCAGCTGTTGCTAAATTCCCAGCATGCCTGGACAGTCAGTGGCTGTCCGGAAATGCTGGGAGTTGTTGTTTTGCAACAGCTGGAGGCTCCGTTTTGGAAACACTGCCATACAATACGTTTTCATTTTTATTGGGGGGAGACAGTGTAAGGGGTGTATATGTAGTGTTTTACTCTTTATTATGTGTTAGTGTAGTGTAGTGCACTGGCATGTTACGGTGAGTTTCCCGCTAGGATTTTGCGCTGCGGTGAAAAATTTGCCGCAGCCCAAACTTGAAGCAGGAAACTTACTGTAAGCCTGCCTGTGTGAATGTACCCTGTACGTTCACATGGGGGAGAAA
Organism: Hyla sarda; assembly: GCF_029499605.1. Classification (NCBI taxonomy): domain Eukaryota; kingdom Metazoa; phylum Chordata; class Amphibia; order Anura; family Hylidae; genus Hyla; species Hyla sarda. The sequence goes on along the minus strand of NC_079190.1, from coordinate 191,046,690 downwards.
ACCTCCAGCTGTTTCAAAACTACAACTCCCAGCATGTACTGACAGACCGTGCATGCTGGAAGTTGTACTTTTGCAACAGCTGGAGACACACTGGTAGGAAAACCTTCAGTTAGGTTCTGTTACCTAACTCAGTATTTTCCAACCAGTGTGCCTCCAGCTGTTGCAAAACTACAACTTCCAGCATGTACTGATCGCTGAAGGGCATGCTGAGAGATGTAGTTATGCAATAGCTGGAGGTACGCAACTATAACTCCCAGCATGCCGAGACAGCTGTTTGCTGTTTGGACATGCTGGGATTTGCAGTTTTGCAACATCTGGAGGGTTACAGTTTTAGAGAACACTGCAAAGTGATCTCCAATCTGTGGTCCTCCAGCTGTTGCAAAATTGCAAATTCCAGCATGCCCTGACAGCAAACAGTTGTTTGGGCATGCTAGGAGTTGTAGTTTTGCAAGATCTGGAGGGCTACAGTTTAAGGACCACTATATAGTGGTCTCAAACTGTAGCCCTCCAGCTGTTGCAAAACTACATATTCCAGCATGCCCAGACAGCTGTCTGGGCATGCTGAGAGTTGTAGTTTTGCAACATCTGGAGGGCTACAGTTAGAGACCACTGTATAATGGTCTCAAACTGTACCCTCCAGATGTTGCTAGGCAACTCACCGGCTTCCGTCGGATCCAGCCGCACGTCATCGCCGCCCGCCGATCTCCGTCGCCCGCAGCCTCTGTCGCCCGCCCGGATTGGTAAGTGGATCTTCAGCGTCGATCCCCGTCGTTTCCCCGTCCTGCCCCGCCTATTGTGGGTGGGCAGGACGGGGAAAACGAAAGTTAACCCCACCGCCCCCGATCTGCTATTGGTGGTCGCGTCTAGACCACCAATAGCAGGGATAGAAGGGGTGGCACCTCTGCCACCTCACTCCTATTGCTACAGGGGGATCGTGGGTGTCTTAGACAACCGCGATCCCCCTTATATTCCGGGTCACTATAGATCTGTAATGACCCGGAATCGCGCAAATCGCAAGTGTTAATTCACTTGCGATTTGCCGCGATCGCCGACATGGGGGGTCTGATGACCCCCATGGGCGTTTGCACGGGATGCCTGCTGAACGATTTCAGCAGGCATCCCGGTCCGATCCCCGCCCGGCACGCGGCAGGGGCCGGAATTCTCCATGACGTACGCGTACGTCATGGGTCCTTAAGTACCAGGTTGTCATGACGTACGCGTACCTCAAGAGTTCTTAAAGGGTTAAAGAGTAGCTCCCACCATCCTTTTTTTTTTTTCTTTTCGTCCCTGCCTATTGCCCATCTATCCCTAACCCCCTCCCTGCCTTTAATTTTTTATTTTTTTTTACATATTATAAATGCCTTTTTGTCTGCCTGGTAGTGTGCTCACTACCAGGCAGACTTCCCCAGCAGGCACAACGTCACTGATGCCTACTCGGGGGGACTTCTGCCCTTAGTTCACCTATACAGGGTGCCTCCAGCTGTTTCACCACTACAGCTCCCAGCTTGCCCTGACATCTATTGGCTGTCAGGGCATGCTGGCAGTTGAAGTGGTGAAACGACTGGAGGCACCCTGTGGTGAAAACAATAACTTTATTATGGCCGCGGAGCTACCCCGCAACAGGTTTCGGTTTTCGGCCAAGCACAGGCTAAATTTTCGGTTTCCGCCCAAAATTTCCCTTTCGATGCATCTCTAGTTGCCAGTGTTACATACACAGTTACTTCCTACTTTACTTCTCTAGACAAACAAAGCACAGCAGCATGGCAATAAAGGGGTTATGCTAAGCACTAAATGACTGAACTTCTGCTGGATCTACTGTTGAGATGAGAGGGGGAGCCTTTACATTTTAGAGATAAGGAGGGTCCCTGGAGGCATGAGAAAGGCTTATAGAATAAAGTAACACAGCCCAAGCTCTCCCCCCTCTCCTGCACATAGCAGTAGCTAAGACCCACCCTACTTCCTCTGTTCCATCTTGGTCTGTCTTAGAAAGGTACTGAGCCTAACAACAACAAGCAGTGGGAAGCAAATTGCAGAGAAGTAAGACTCCTATGGCCAAGATTTTAAAGCAGTTGATCATACAACAGCTGATAAATACTGGAAAGAAGATTTTACAAATCTGTTTAACTTCCTGGCAGCAGTTGTTTAAAAAAAAAAAATGTTTTCCAGTGGAGTACCCCTTTCAAAAAAAAATGTTTTGAGTACCCCTTTAATTGTAAGCACTTGTGAGCAGAACCCTCTCTTTTCTTGTTTGAATAGTTTTATGTTTGTTATTCTCTGATTTTATCTGAGAATATGTTGACACTATATAAATATAGATTAGTATTACATTGTGATGGAAATAGTTAGTGTACGTACACCTGATTATTCAGGTGTTGACTTTAGTAATACTTTAGCACCTTGTTTAGAGACTACTAAAGCATTGTTTGAAAGATTATGTCTGTGTGTATGGCCACAATAACACTGCTAGAATAAGAACTCCTGAAATTACAATGATAAAGAGTGTGTTCTCTGGGGTATGAAAGACATTTCTAAAAATTCAAAATGGCACAATTTAGTTTTCAGTGAGATTGGAAATAATCTCCTCCTTCCTCTAGAGAAAAGGCATAAAACAGGCTGAGTATGCTGAGAATATAACAAAGGAATCACAAGAAATAATCTGTTAAACTGCTATAAGTTATGACGGCATCTATATATTTATAGGACACTTATCTGCATGGAAATCCGCTGGACATTTGTTATGGACATAATGCTGAATTGTGGAAAGCATATGCTGATAGTTGTATATATGTCTGTATTGTCTGTATTAAGAATTTGCAGATGTGTCGTAACCAGATTCAACAAAAGAGCGAGAGTCTTTACCTAGCTGATAACACATAAGTAATTTTGTGCGGGTGCTTTTTCAGCTCAGCAAAAGCTTCTGTAGTGTTTTAAAATCTACTGATAAAATGCAGCATTTAAAGCAGTCAATGTGTTTTATACACTCTGGCATTTCATCTCAGTTAAGCTGGAAATTGCAAGTAGGTAAAGAGCACTGCAGGTCAGGCTTTGCTCCGAGAACATTGCTTCCATTTTAACATTTTATCCATTATTTCTGTATGCTGCATTCATCATTTAAATAATGTGCCCTAACCATTTCTTCTTGTGTGCCACCTTACCCACTCAGCACCCTCAAAGCACACACTTATGCCATTATTGTGCATTACATTGGCTTCTAAACCAGTGGTTCTCAACCTTTTTTGCCTGAGCACCCCTTGACAGCCCATTCCCAAAAAATTGTACCCCCGTATTAGAGACATTTTGTAATGATTATAGTATAATTCATATGCTTTACTTTCCTTTATAACAGGCCCCCTGTTCCTCTCCCTATCTCCCCAGTTCCCCGATTTGCAGGTGACGTCTTCTCTAACCGAAGTTGTTCACTTTTCTTTTCTACACTATCTGGCCTAGACAGCCATTAAGATTTCTCCCATAAAGACTTCTCCACAGAACCAGCCAAACAAACATTTTAGGCTCCTTTCTGCAGTACAATACCCACCTATTTACAAACTCCCCATGTTTATTGTCACATACAGTAATAATACCCGCTTTCTGTCCCCATAAAGTTGTTAGGGCCCCCTTTGTGCCCCCAAATATAGCTGTAGGCCGCCAAACTGCCCCCATATATAGTTGTAGGCCACCATACTGTCCAGCTTTGGTGCTCCACTGCTTCTCTGGTCTGGGGACCTATTGCTATGACTCATAGCAGTAAGTCCCCGGTCTGCAGGGGCAGTGGAGCAACAAAGCTGATGGTAGTTACTGCCCACAGCAGCCCAGTGCCCAAGCTTCCCCTTTGCTATCCTCCTGCTCCGCTCCTCGGTGCAGTGACATCAGCCTACCATTTCTTTCAAAGTGGTCCAGACTAGTAACCAGTGGCTGTGGCTGCCATTACTAATTTTTTTTCAAGTACCCCCTGGAGAACTGCTAAGTACCCCTGGGGGAACTTGTACCCCAGGTTGAGAACCACTGTTCTAAACAACAAACTATAATGGAGAAATCATTTAGGAACATGTCTTCAATGTGCATACAATGGTGCTTACACCATCACCAAATGAGGTGACCATTAGCAGGAAGTCATCTAATATGGGTACTATATTTGTGAATTTTTTACAAATGTTGCTATGGTTACATTCACATCTCGTTTTTGACATCCGGTTGCCATGTCAGTTTTTTGTTTCCCTAAATGGAAACAAAAAACTGACACAACTGTATGTATTTTAATGCTCAATTCGTTTTACATTGAGTGCAATGTTATAAAAAAAAGGATACTTTTTTTAACATTAAGAAAGAACCCAAAAGTGGACAGTCCCATGCCCAAACCGTAGTAGACTACGACAAAACCAAAACCATACACAACTGGATACATCTAGTTGTGTATGTTTTTGTATGGGATGTCACTTAATACTTTTTTTACATAACGGCAACCGTATGTAAAAAACGTGATGTGAGTGCATCCTTAAAAGAAATATGTCATTAGAAAATGACCTATTGTTTAAATGGGCTCTGTCAGTTATAAAAACTTGTGTTATGTTGTAAAGCATGAAAAACCAATAGGTTTTGCAATTGCTTTCATTAGAAATTTTTCAGTATTTCATACTGAAAAATCCAGTCAAACAACTGCCCCCCTGCCTGCTTGGACACATACTAGTCCACGTGTCCATGCGTCATCACCTATGTCATGGACACACCTCCTTGATTGACAGCTGTGAGCACAGGGCTCAAAGCTGGAGGAAAAATCCTCCCACTTTCACCTTGTGTCCCGCTACTGTCAGTGAGGACAAGCTGGGAGTTGTAGTTTTGCTAATGCTAGGGGAGATGTGAGCAGACAGCATACTGAGGGAGCGGCGGAGACCTGCACAGTGAGGCCACGTCCCCTCCCTTTGGGAGGAATTCAGACTAGTGAGCTAAATTAATAGTGTAATAAAAAAAATAAAGGTGTTAGACACAAAAATTAGATGTACATGGTCAGGATTAGGTACTGAATGATATATTTAAAAATTTTTTTTTTTTGGGAACTGATGGGTACGCTTTAAATCAAGTTTAATGAAGTCCTGTTAATCATATTTTTTAGGTGTTTTTCTTTGGTGTTTGTTTTTGAATTTCACTTTTTACTTACTATAATCCTACACTGGGCCTAAAACTAATCCTGTTCTGTATAGATTACTTCCCAGCGGTGCCCTTCATTAATGACAGTAATGCAGTGAAAGGTGACAAAAGTATATAGCTAGCAGAGGTACACACAATAGCTGTCAGCTTCCCCATCTCTGTAGAATGACTTTTACACAGGTCACAGGGAATGCTTAGTAATGTTCCCATTTCATGTAAATGGGGCAGGTCCAGTCTATAGTTTGCTATGTCCATTGGTCCTGCTGTAATGTATTTTTCTGAATGCTGTTAAAATGGCTTAGGCAAGATGGCAGTCCTCATAATAATGCAAATATATATATATATATATATATATATATATATATATATCAGAAAATATAAAAAATTATAAATAAGGAAATGTTTCTTATCTGGTTCTAATCATATGGAAATCTAGGTGAGACATTCCCTTTAATACATAACATTACAAATCTAGGTTAGGAAACTACCAGTTACTCTGGCAGGCTTGGCCAATCCATGTATTGCAAGTTGTGGCTGCTGCAGGGGTAATGTCTTGCGAGGCACAGCTTTTATGGCAAGATTAGTCTGTTGAGTCTGTTTATCAAGCAGTTGTCTTTATGAGACATCTCCTTCAAAGCTAAATTCTTCTTGAAAACAGAATAATTAGGTGACACTATAGTTAAACTGACCGTAACCACGAGATAAATAGACTATCTATACTGATTCACCCAACCAACTGTCAGCCATGATTCGGTCACTTCTCTTTACCTAAAAGACGAATTACCTATGGACAACATTTTGCAGTTTAATTTGCCATGTATAATTTGTCTTCTCGTAGTCTTGTCTTTATCAGCTGCCAACCAGCTTTTAAGATAAAAGTAGATTATTCTTTTGAAAAACTATTCTGAAACATCTTTTTCATATGATTCTGCTTTGTGCTGTTCCTCTATACATTTACGAAAAAAATATTATTAAATGGTCAACATGGGTGTTACCAGCCGGGGGACTGTCCCTAAAATGAGGCTATCCAATCAAAGCTGAGAGTGTCAAATAGTGTGGGGAATTTCTCCAACTGATAACACCCAGTTGGCTATTTAGTTATACATTTCTAGTAAAAATAACACAGTAGAGAGCTGTAAGAAAAGATGTTCCAGAATTATTACTTCATGGGATATGCATGTATTTACTAAAACGGATAGGACAGGAAAGATATCAAGTCATCTTTTTTGCAGTAGTTTCACAAATTGCTTATGACTAGGTGGATTTTATAATTCAATTGACTTTCTTTGTTCAGATATAAAGTTATAAAAACAAGGGTTCAAGAAACAAAAGAGAAACTGAGCAAAAGTTTTATTGTGGCCTTGACTCCCACAACTGTTAAGGTTCTAGTATCACCAAGTTCTACCTGTTGAGACTTTTGTACTAAAAGCTTGAGAATATCTGAGGAAGGTGAATAGACTTTTTTTTAATTCTCACTGGTATTATTTTATGATATCTTGGGTAAGGTTTATTGGACATGTATCTGTTTTCTTAATATGATATTGTAATGAAGATAGTTGACTTTTATGTCTAATGGATTTCTTAACTGGTATGGCCAATAAAACATTTGTATTCCACTCCACAGAAAAGCTGTTAACTTACATCTGTTACTTTCCACAAAATGGGACAGAAATATAGGCAACAAGATGCAACTCTACAGCCATTTAATTTATTTTCTTTTTTTTTTTCTCCTTAATGTCCCCTTCTGCACTCAGCTGAACGAGGCAGCCAAACAACTCATTGAGAAGGACAAGACAAGCTTATCCTCAGCACCAGGCTATGAGGTCCCTGTCTCTGTTGATGCCAACATGGTACACAGTGTGACCCAGAGTCCTATTCTAAACAATACCGGAGTTGTCAGTGCCAACCAGAGGCATGTCAACATCAAGAAGAATGCCAAGAAACGACACTCGTTCACAGCCCTCAGTATGACGCACAAATCCTCCCATGCCATGAATAACAGACATTCCATGGAAATTAGTGCTCCAGTATTGATCAGTTCTAGTGATCCCCGCGCTGCTGCCAGAATCGGAGGCATGACTCAACTATCATCCAGTGCTCCAGTCCAGGTAACTGTTTTTAGAACAGCCAAATGAGGGCGTAACTATCAACTAGGAGCCCATTCACATGGCATCTGGAGAAAATTAGCCAATAGTTACTAACTATAGTGTGTTGCCTGTGCTGCAAGTTTTTTTTAACCTTATGTATACATGTATCCTTCATACATGTGCCCACTATGGGAATCTCAACATGCTATCTAGGAAACCTCTTTTGCATGTATGTTTCTTTTACTATTAAATCTAATAGTCAAAATATTCGCTTACTAACCTGTGCTGCCCTCATTATGACAGCATAAGCAGGATCACATTAAAATATACTTTAGATGCTTCTTGTTATTCATGGCTGTTGGAAGGTTAACTAGTCACATAAATTATCATTTATTAACATAATAAAATGTAAAGGCTTATTAACTACTGCATATAGATGACCCTATTCAGGAAGCCTAGGCCTATTTACACTCAACTATTTCCATTTACTGTTTTTTGTCTTTTTCCCTAATGTATGAACTAGTATATAAATAATATTCCACCTGACTAACTGTTATGGAAGTATTACTCTTCACAGCTACTCAATTCATTGTAAGGGTATGGTCACACGTAACGGATCCGTAGCGTATTTTTGCGCTTCGGATCCGCTGGTGACCTGACCCATTTTGTTCCTCCAGCTGTTGCCAGCGCCACCTGCCCCCCCCCCCATTTCTCCACCTCACTCCGCCCCTGGCCTGCTCACAGCAGCAATCCACCGCTGCCAACAGCCACACAGGGGGCCTGCAAGTCCGCGACGGAGCAGCCGCGATGTCTGAGTGGATTTGGCGACTCGCAGGTCTCCTGTGTGGCTGCTCATAGCAGCGGATTGCCGCTGTGAACAGGCCAGGGGCCTGGTAACGGCTGGAGGCACAAAATGGGTCGGGTCACAGGTCAATCTGCAGCGTAAAAATACGCTGCAGATACGTTAAGTGTGACCCTACCCTTAATCTGTTTTAACTGTTTTATCCATTAGGTCTTAAAGGAAAACTGTCACACTGAAAATGCAGTCCACTTGGCAGATGTTATGTTATAGAGCAGGATGAGCAGATGGAAACATACTTGTGGGAAAAAGAAGTTCCAGGAGAGTCATTTATTTAAGTAAATCTCTGTTTATTCATTTTAATGGCCAAGTTCACCGTGGTTAGAAGTTTAAATTGAGGGATGAGAGAGTTTGTAGTTGCATGGAGTGGTCAACAGTATTGAAGGCAGATAAAAGGTCAAGAAGAAAAAGCACAGAGAGCTTGCGTGAGCTTTTGGTGATCTGCAGATCATTGGCCACCTTGGTTAGGGCAGTTTCGGTAGAGTGTTGTGGGCAAAATGGGAGAGATGAGAAGACAGTTTAAGGTAGACATGTTGTTCCAGAAGTTTTAAGGCAAAGGGAAGAAGCGAGATGTGACGATAGCTGGACAAGGAGGAGAGTTTTTTTTGAGAATGATGTGATAGTTGCACGTTTGAATAAAGAAGGAAAGGTGCCAAGGTTTAGTGCTAAGTTGAAGAGGTGAGTTAAAGCTGGGATGAACACAGTAGTAAGGATGGGGATAAGTGCTCAGGTGGTGAGGTGCAATGTGGAGAGTAGTTTGGAGAGCTTATCTTCAGTAATGGAAGAGAAGCAAGTTATAGAGGAATAACACATGGAGAGTGAGATGATGAATGGTGTGAGCTGTGAGTAAAAGCTTTCTCTGATGTTGTCTATTTTTCATTTAAAATAAGTGGAGAAGTCTTCAGACGGTTTTAGAGATGTGACGGATGGCAGCGGGAAATGTAGAAGGAAGTTGAACGTGTTAAACAGTTGCCTAGGGTTGTGAGCTAGAGAATATATGAGAGTGGTGAAGTAGTCCTGTTTAGCAGAGGTTAGTGCAGACTTGAAAGTGAGGAGTACTTGCTGGTACAGCTCAAAGTTTTCTGTATAGAGTGATTTCTTCCAGTGGCTACTTTGTGGGCCTAGAAGCTTACCTGAGTTGTTTAGTCAGACTGGCGTTCGATGGCTGTCTATTGATGCGCATTGATGAGATCTAATGAGTGTGAGAGTGACAACTGAGTTGAGGGTTCAGTTGACAGTGGTGTTATAGAACATGGTGACTGTGCCAGTATTGTGGATAAAATATATGCAGAGTGGTGCAGAGTGTTTAGGTGTTTAAGGTTTCTGCGAGGTGGACGAGGTCTTAGACAAGGAGCTGTGGTTGAAGAGAAGAGAATGTAAGGAGGCTGTGGTCAGATACGTGGAGAGGTGTGTAGGTTACATGTGGAACAAAAGCAGGTGGAAATTAGGTCGAGTGTGTGACCTTTTTTATGTGTGGCCTTGGAGGACCACAGTTTAAGGCCAAAGGAGGAGGTTAGTGACATAGTTAAGAGGCAGCTGACTGGGATGTGTTGATAGAAATGTTGAAGTCACCCATGATGATAATAGGTATGTCCAGTAAGAGGTAGTGTGGGAGGCAGGTGGTGAATTTATCAATGAAGGTGGTTATGGAGCATGGTGGTCAGTGGATGCTGACCAATTGAAGGTTGGAGGGGTAGTAGATGCGGGCAGAGTGTACTTTAAAAGAAGGGAGGGCAAGGGAGGTAAGAGATGGAGTTGGGGTAAAAGAACAGTTCTCTGATAGCAACAGGCAAACAATACTGTCATGTTGGTTACCATGGGGGGGGGGGTGAAGGGTATACACCACCATGGGAGCGTGCTACGGGAAAGCAAGTGTCTGAAGGTATATGCAATCATTCTGTTAGATCTAGAAAGGAAAGATTGTGGTCATTAAAAAGATCCCCTTAAGGACCAAGCCCATTTTCACCTTAAGGACCAGGCCAATTTTATTTTTGCATTTTCATTTTTTCCTCTTCGCCTTCTAAAATCCATAACTCTTTTATATTTCCATCTACAGACATATATAAGGGCTTGTTTTTTGCATGACTAATTGTAAATTGTAATGAAACCTCTCATTTTACCATAAAATGTACGGCAAACCCCAAAAAATATTTTTTAGGGAGGAAATTTAAATGAAAACCACAATTTTGCACATTTTGGAGGGTTTTGTTTTCACACTGTACAATTTATGGTAAAAATTACATTTTTGTACCGCTTAAAAAAAATCTAAAACTTTGTGTACAAAATCAGTAATCTAAAATCGCCCTATTTTGACCACCTATAACTTTTTCATTTTTCGGATATAGGGCGGTATGAGGGGTAATTTTTTGCGCCGTCATCTGTACTTTTTATTGATACCACATTTGCATATATAAAACTTTTATATAATTTTTTATAAATTTTTTTTGAGTAAAATTTGACAAAAAAGCAGCATTTTTGGACTTTTTAATTTTTTTTACGTTTACGCCGTTCACCATACGGGATCATTAACATTAGATTTTGATAGTTCGGACATTTACGCACGCAGCGGTACTAAATATGTTTATTAAAAAAAAAATACGCTTTTTGGGGGTAAAATGGGACAAACAGACAATTTTCATTTTTATTGGGGGAGGGAATTTTTAGCTTTTTTTTTTTTTTACTTTTTATTTTTACATTTTTCAACTATTTTTTTTTACACTTTTTATGTCCCCAAAGGTGACTATCTATAGCAATCATTTGATTGCCAATACTGTTCAGTGCTATGCATAGGACATAGCACTGATCAGTATTATCGGCTATCTGCTGCTCTGGTCTGCTCGATCTCAGACCAGAGCAGGAGACGCCGGGAGACCGACAGAGGCAGGTGAGGGTACCTCCGTTCGCCATTACAGATGATTGGATCGCTGCAGCAGGCCATTACCGGTGGGTCCCCGGCTGCTGATAGCAGCCGGAACCTGCCGTGTATGACGCGGGCACCGCTCCGATGCTCGCGGTCATACACAGGACGTAAATGTAGGTCCTGGTGCACGAAGTACCGCCAAACCAGGATGTACATTTACGTCCGTGCTCGTTAAGGGGTTAAGGATGAAAGTATGAAATAATATTTTCTGTCGACAGGGTGTGGGTTACAATGTGCACCTGAGAGAGGTATGGGCTGGGCAGGTGAGGTTAGAGGGGTTGTGTGATTTTGAGGGAGCTGGTGGGTGACACAAGGGTGACATGAAGCATGGGATTTGGTGAGGGGAGCCAGAATTAGGAGAGATATAGCCAGCAGTGAGGATTTCAGGTATGAGTAGGATATTTCCTAAGATTGGTGTGAGCATTTGGAAAGTAAGGTTTTAAGGTATGGGAAAAGAACAGCAGTGGGAGATAGAGGAGTGGGGAGAAGGAATGGAGAGATACAAAGCCTGTTACTTCGTTTAGTTATAGTGGATGAGTCTTGCTAGGACATATAATTAAAAGTATAGAGACTTAGAAACAATGCAGAAATACAATGATAGGAGTTGTAGTGGATCAGTCTTGCTAGGACATACCTGTGAATGAAAGAGGAATGCATAGGCGTGAAGTGGAGACAGTCTATCATTCATTAAAGGGAAACTCTGGTACATTACTTCTCATCCCCTATCTACAGAATAGGGGATAAGTGTCTGATCGCGGAGGGTCCGACCGTTGGAACCCCCCACAATCTCCTTCCTGGTGCCTCTGTTTAGAATATTTGTTTTAAAAATGTTCTTCTTTCGTTTGGAGCAGCTGTGGATGACACATCTCCCTCCATGTATCCACAAGGGAGAACTGGAGATACACCTGTGGATAGGGGATAAGATGTAATGTACCAGAGTTCCCCGTTAATGAAAAATTGTGGTATACCGTATTTTTTAGGCTAAAATTTTCAGCCTAAAGTCTACCTGTGTGTTATACGCCGATAAGCCACTGCAGTTCAATGATTTAAAGCGGGCGCTTTAAATCAATGAACTGCAGCGGCTTTTGCAGGTGCAAAGACCGCCACTGCTGCCGGCTTCTCTGCCCCTGCCTGTCCTGGGGTCCCTGCTGCCGCCGCTTCTCTCCCCCTGCCATCGGCGCCGCTGCCCCTTCTCTCCCCCTGTCTATCGGTGCCGCTGCCCCTTCTCTCCCCCTATCTATCGGTGCCGCTGCCCCATTGCCGGCGCTGAAAGCCAGGGGGAGAGAAGCGGCGCCGGCAATGGGGCAGCGGCGCCGACAGACAGGGGGAGAGAAGGGGAAGAGGTACCCATTGCTGGCGCCGCTGCCCCGTTGCCTCCCCCATCCCCGGTTGTATAATTACCTGTTGCCGGGGTCAGGTCCGCGCTGCTTCAGGCCTCCAGTGTGCGTCCCCTGCGTCGTTGTTATGCGCTGCACGGCACGGCGCAATGACGAGTGACGTCACTCGTCACTGCGTCTCGAAGCCGGCAATGGGGCAGCGACACCGATAGACAGGGGGAGAGAAGGGGCAGCGGTGCCGATAGCCAGGGGGAGAGAAGCGGCGGTAGCAGGGCTATAGACCCCAGGAAAGGCAGGGGGAGAGAAGCGGGTAGCGACAGCCTCTCTCCCCCTGCCTTTCCTGGGGGCTTCTGCGGGGTAAGAAACAGTGTATCGGGGTAAACACACGCACACCCACGCACCCTCATTTTACCAAAGATATTTGGGTAAAAAACTTTTTTTACCCAAATATCCTTGGTAAAATGAGGGTGCGTGCTATAGGCCGGTGCGTGGTATACCCCGATAAATACGGTAATTCTTATGTTATGCTTGTCTTCCATGCTTTATTCAGATAGTCCAGTGCAAGTGGAAGCATTGTTATATACACCATACATATTTTACTAGGATCTGTCAAAACCAGTATCATGCTGGGGTCACAGTATTATAGCTCATTGAGACTAAGGCATATACTAGTTATAAGTTATGTGTGTATCTGCTGGCATTTATCTAATTTATAACCTTTTTCACAAGAAAAACCTTTTGTATTATGTACCATACCTTAAGCTTTTTCTATATACGTTCTAAAAGGAGTAGACTGGTTGTTATGCAACAGGAGTTTTCTTCACAATGGAGCTTCACTGGTGTCACGTATGCCCGATGGTGCTAAGGATGTCAGGTCTCAGATGGTAGAGTCTGCCATCATATTATTAACAAATAACAATTCTTGACAGATGCTTGGCAAGATGCAGGATTACATTTAGCTCAAAAGGATCTGATGAATAATGTAGTTCTGTTAACATCCTGCTGGTGGATTTACAGTTTAAGGATATAGTCATACAAGATAAGGTAGTTATGATAAATTAAATTCACAATGTTTGTATGGTATAGTCACCCATTATAATAAGGTTAGCTCACTTTGGAATATCATCTTTGTTCCTAGAGACATCAATAACCAGCATTGCGTCATTGTTTATTTTTCATTTAGGCTTAACATTTAGAAGGAGATTTATCAAGCTAGTAGATTTTTTTTTTGCATCGCACATTTCTGAAATCTGCTCACGTAGTAATTTTATTTTTTCTTTACTTTGCAGTGGTCATGTATTTATCAAATGCGATAGTCGCTATTTATAAAGAAAAAAAGTTGCATCTCCATTTAAAAGTCGCATATGTATTCCAGGTCCAACCTGGCTTACAGAAATACATACGTCTGCAGAAAAGGACATTAACACCCATTTTAACAACTGTTCTTGTTCTGCATCATAAAATAAAGCTACTACATTAATGTTAATTAAAGAAAAAATCAATTATATAACTTATAACTATTAATTTTAAGGCTGAAAATACACACTGCACAGCTTGTTAATTTTAGGACACGTACATGTTGGCGTACTCACTAAATTTAAAAATGAATGTTGTATTTAAATAGAATAAGGTACAAAATAATTGTGTAAGAATTTTTAGAGGCTACGTAAATAACCCAAATGTGGTGCAAAACTTTTCCCTAAAAAAAAGAAACATCCATAGTAATAATAGAGCTTCATGCACATTATGGGGTGGGTAATGTACCAAGCGTTTTTTTTTTTTTGTGGCATCACTATTGTTTATGTGCCTGTTGGTGCTGCGCTGTCTTCCTTTCTGATGTATAATCCAGCCTCAGCGCAGCGACGCAAGACTCCGCCCACCAACATCACAAAATGCGGGCTCAAAATTAAACAAAAAAGCCTCCAGAGTACAGATATTCATGGTGCGGCATAGTATGTTTTTAATATTTTTTAATTCCTGAGGAGGGTGCAGCTATTTAGTGCCAGGCAGGCCAGTCAGGGTGTCACCCGATGCGGTACGCCCCCCCCCGTTACTCTCTAGCAACGCTACTGGTAATAAAGGATAGATAAAGAACTTCGGCTATTAAAATAAGGGAAAACTTTTTTATTTGTCAAAACTGATTTATTTATCAAGGTCATTTGACTATTTAATAAATAGGTCGCATGTGAGCAAAAGTAAGTTAAAAAAAATTGTCATATAAAAGCCATACGTTTGAAAAGAAGGATAAATCTCCTTCTTAGTGTGTACCAGTTTTACTCACTGTTCTGAAGCAAAGTACCCACTGCTCAAGGAAATTACCGTACATCGATGTACCTTCAAGGCTATCATCATCCAGTGCTGCCTATTAAAAGCACAACTAGCACACAAATACTCCCTAGAGGGATGACACATATCCCCTGGGATGTGCATACCATTCATTATGAACTTATATGTATATACAACTCAGATAGTATACATAAACACAATTATTGCATTGTAGACCATTTCTATTAACTTGACCAAGTATCACCTTAAGAATGTCAAATTTTTAATATTATCTTTCAGTATTAATATTATATGAATGTTATTGAGTATTTATTTAAAATGTTATACATTTAATTAATATCATATTAATATAATAAAAATAACTAAATGTTAACCTAAATGCTTTTCTCTTAAAAGCTACTATAAATGGCTAAATATTATCAGAAAGTTTTATAACTAATTGACAAGATCCAGCCCCTTGATCATCCAGATCCAGGAATTATGGCATGCAAAATAAGCATGAGGCCAGGTTCACACTGTGTAAAAAATTTATATTATAAGAGGTAAGAAACAATAGAATCCGCTATGGTGTCCCTCAATTGCACTATTTAGCATACCTACAACTGAAGCATTTCTGTACATCCAAAGCGAAAAATTTTGATTCACAAAAATTCTAGGTTCCCTGACTAGCTCCTTTCCCCTCTCCCTGTCCCTGCTCTATAAATCCCAAATGCACCATTTCACCCAACCAGTGTCTCATTCCCTATTTGACCATTGGAAAGAGGAATTACAAGACGGGGAAGTGACCTCGAAACTTATAATGGATCTCCCCCACGTCAGGCACTCGATACTTTGTAAATCATGGAGGGAGATACACACCATAAAGCCACTGATGCTCTTATTTTTCTTACTCAGAAGCCCCTCACATTATTTACATCAGTGCCCCAAATGTGATTTAGCAAAAGCAGACCTGATCCATTGTCTGTGGCATTGCCCTAATTTGAAACTATATTGGAGACAAGTTAAGGCCTTTCTGGACAAAGTCTGGAAGAGAAAGATACCACTAATATTGCATTTTCTTTCATTACATACCTAATACTGCAGATCCAGATGACACCTCCACAGTAGCGTCCAAAGGGGCCCACAAGAGGCTCCTTGGTTTTTGTGTCCCCCACAGTTTTTTGAAAATGCAAAATGCTCTGTTTTTTTCTTCTTCTGATTTTTTTCCCTTCCCTCTAACTTGAAAAAATGCCAGAACAAAAGCATGTGTACATGTAAGTGGGCATTTTGTTCTCCTACAATCATCTATATAGATATTTGAATCACATGATGCAAGAATCACATGACTTAATGAGAAAAAACATTGGAACATAAATACCACAAAAAATTATGGAGGACTAGAAAAGGGGACATTTCTGTGGTGTTTTGTCAGGCCAAAAAAAGCACCAAACAAAGGTTGTGCCTGAAGGAAGCCTCAAAGTCTTAGGGTGGGTTCACATCACAATTTTACTATCCTACTTTTTTTCACGATTTTTTACCTTCAAATCATACAAAACTTTGCTAAACTTCCATTGAGTAATCATATCCAACATATGCATCAGTTTTGATCCGCATCCGAACTTTCCCGATTTCATATTGGGGGTAGAATCGTGGTTGACCATGTTTTTTTGCCCTGATTCAAAATCGGATTAAAATCGCACACGATTTTTAGAATATGATGGTCTAAGGCATTAATCCTATTGAATCGAGTGACTATACGATTTCATCAGATTTATCGCACACAATTATTTTTTTTACAAACGCGCAGTAGCCTCGGAATACTCTGGAAAGTGCTAGAAACTTCAAGTTTCTTCCTCCCAGAAGACTCTGCCCTATATATATATATATATATATATATATATATATATATATATATATATATATAATGCATCACAACAGCCTTATCTCCACACACAGAACCAGTTCGTGGAGCTTGGTTGCCATTTTGGTACACCTGCTACATACAAGGAGTGTATAAATTGGCCAAAAAAGCTTAACATTTTTTACCATAAGATTTTTGGATATGATTTTAAATCGAAATATAGCTGAAATTCAGATCTCAAGGTGCAGACAGAATTAAGAAATTAAAACTATAACTATAATCACATGTTTTTGTTAATGATAAAAATCATAAAAAAAAGCATATATCAAAAGCTGGAATCCAAGCAGGGCCCTTGCTACAGATTCAAATCTATATATAAATATTTAAAACTCAATGGCCCTGATTTACTAAGAGTGGAATGCTTATTCTGGAGTGATTTCAATATCGCTCGTCTTTTGTTTCAGGCTTATTTACTATTCTGTCGCACATGTCGGTTATTTTTCTGTCGCACGTTTTTTCGTGTCGCACTAGTCAATTTTGTCGCACAAACTCCGAGCTAAAGAAATTATTTGTTTGAGTCAAAATGGTTTAGACTTGTTTGTTTAAAAATGTTTCCATGAATCAAAAATATTCATGTGTTATAATTTTTCAAACATTACAACAATTATCCTTGTTTATCAGCTTGGGTGTTAAATTGATGTAACCCTAATATTGCAAATGTGTTAAAAAGAAAAAATATATATAAACATTAACTATCACAAAAGCATTCAATATTTTATTCATAAAAGTGTTGAACTGTACAAAATGTTTTCAGGTTATAAACCAAGTTACTTTTAAAAAAAAACACAATGGTAAACAATCCCTTGTTAGAAATCACTCCATTTTTGGAATTTCACTCGGCCTCTTGGCTGTCGGTTATTGTGAAGCAAACTCACACTTTTTCTCGAGTGATTTTGGAAGTACTCCGAGTATTTTTTTGTTTTTGTCTATAAAACGCCCATTTTTGCATAAAACGACAATTTCAGAGTGAAAAAAAAAACTCTGAGTGTTTTCTAAAGTGTCGTTTGTGCGACTAAAATTTGGTAAAATTTAGTTGCAATAACCGAAAAAAAAGATTCGGTTGGACTTTAGTAAATGAGGGCCAATGTGTGTATGTGTGTGTGTATGTTCCACAATCACGTCCAAAGATATTAATATGAAACTTGGTACACATGTTACTTATATGTCAACAACAAACATAGGATAGGTAATTTAACCCCTTCTCACCCCCATTTGCCAGGGTCGGGGTTTATGTTTAAAGTCCCGTACAAGTCTATGGGAAATATATGTTACTGGATAACTTCCAAACGGCTGGAGATATTTCGATAATACTTGGTCACATGTTACTTATATGTATATAAAAATATAGGATAGTATATTTAACCCTTAACTACCCTCATTTGTGAGGGTCAGGGTTTTTGTTTAAAGTCCCATGCAAATCAATGGAAAATCTATGTTCTCACATAACTTCTGTACGGCTGTAGATATTTCAATACCTGGTACACATATTACAGGTTGGGATGGGAGGTCAGGATAGGAGGTTGGGATAGGAGGTCGAGATAGGAGGACAGGATATGAGGTCGGGATAGGAGGTCGAGATAGGAGAACGGGATAGGAGGACGGGATAGGAGGATGGGATAGGAGGTCAAGATGGAAAGACGGGATAGGAGGAAGGGATAGGAGGATGGGATAGGAGGTCGGGATAGGAGGTCGAGATAGGAGAACGGGATAGGAGGACGGGATAGGAGGATGGGATAGGAGGTCAAGATAGAAAGACGGGATAGGAGGACGGGATAGGAGGTCGGGATAGGAAGTCGGGATAGGAGGTCGGGATAGGAAGTCGAGATAGAAAGACGGGATAGGAGGACGGGATAGGAGGTCTGGATAGGAGGTCGAGATAGGAGGTCGAGATAGGAGGATGGGATATGAGGAGGGGATAGGAGGACGGGATAGGAGGACGGGATAGGAGGACGGGATAGGAGGTCAGGATAGGAGGATTGGATAGGAGGACTGGATATGAGGACAGGATAGGAGGTCAGGATGGGAGGTCGGGATAGGAGGTCGGGGTATGAGGACGGGATATAACAACAATATATGGGGATGGGATATGAAGTCGCCGGGTACTCAGCTAGTTACATATATATATATATATATATATATATATATATGCAATAGAGAAACAGCAGTGCTTCAGCTCACCCCAGGTGCGCATGGACAGGGCGTGGACCTCGCCAAAAATTAGCAGCAAGAAGAGAGAGGAGTCCAGCGTCCGATAACTCATAGGATGATATTTATTTCACCAGATGGTCATGACAGGAACACAAGGTACAGTGACGCGTTTCGGCCTTACAACAAGGCCTTAGTCATACGCCGAAACGCGTATCTGTACCTTGTGTTCCTGTCATGACCATCTGGTGAAATAAATATCATCCTCTGAGTTATCGGACGCTGGACTCCTCTCTCTGCTTGCTGCATATATATGCAATGTAACGATAAAAATTGGTCACAAAATATAAGGTAATGAAAATAATTGAACAGTGTGAAATGCCACCTTGCTCGACTAAGAGTCAGTTAGTCTCAATTAACCCCTCAAGAACCTACAGCTCCTTGGTACTTAAGCTCCTTGGTACCTACAGCTCCTTGGTACCTGTGTGTCCCTGGGGAATTCCGGTCCCTGCTGCTCACCGGGTGGGGACCGGACCAGGATGCCTGCTGAGATCATTCAGCAGGCACCCTGTGCAAACCCCTGGGGGGGGTCAATTCAGACCAGCGATCAGCGGCGATTGCGGGTCTTACGGGTCACCGGTGACCCAGAAAATAGGGGGATCCAGGCTGTCCAAGACACCCCCGATCCCCCTGAAGGGATAGGACTGAGGTGGCAGGGGTGCCACCCATCCTATCCCTGCTATTGGTCAGTCAGAAGCGACTGGCCAATAGCAGATCAGGGGCGGGGAGGTTAAAATTTGGTTCCCCCACTCTGCCCACCCACGGTAGTCCGGGCAGGACGGGGGAAATGTGCTGTGACCGACGGTCACTTACCGGCGGCGATCTGCGGCGGCGATGAGGTGCTCCCTGGTGCAGACTACAGAAGCCAGTGAGTTGTTACCTGACAACATCTGTGGGGCTACAGTTTGGAGACCATTATACAGTGGTCTCTAAACTGTAGCCCTCCAGATGATGCAAAACTACAACTATTAGCATGCCCAGACAGATGTTTGCTGTTTGGGCATGCTGGGATTTGTTGTTTTGCAATATTTGGATTGCTACCATTTGGAAATCACTGAGCAGTGGTCTCTAAAGTGTGGCCCTCTAGATCTTGCAAAACTACAACTCCCAGCATGCCCACACAGAAGTTTGCTGTCTGGGCATGCTGGGATTTGTAGTTTTGCAACATCTGGAGGGCCACAGTTTGGAGATCACTGTGCGTTGGTTTCTAAACCATGGCCCTCTAAATCTTGCAAAACTACAACTCCCAGCATGCCCAAACAACAAACAGCTGTCTCTGCATGCTGGGAGTTGTAGTTGCTTACCTCCAGCTGTTGCATAACTACATCTCCCAGCATGCCTTTCGGCGATCAGTACATGCTGGGAGTTTTAGTTTTGCAACAGATTGAGACACACTGGTTGGAAAATACTGTGTTAGGTAACATAACCTAACTGAAGGTTTTCAAACCAGTGTGCCTCCAGATTTTGCAAAAGTATAACTCCCAGCATGCACGGTCTGTCAGTGCATGCTGGGAGTTGTAGTTTTGCAACAGCTAAAGGTTTGCGTCCTACACTACACTACACTAACATAAAAAAAGGATAAAACTCTACATATACACCCCCTTACACTGTGCCCCCCCCCCCCCCAATGAAAATGAAAAACGTATCGTACGGCAGTGTTTCCAAAACGGAGCCTCCAGCTGTTGCAAAACAACAACTCCCAGCATTTCCGGACAGCCACTGACTGTCCAGGCATGCTGGGAGTTTAGCAACAGCTGGAGGCACCCTGTTTGGAATCACTGGCGTAGAATACCCCTATGTCCACCCTATGCAATCCCTAATTTAGTCCTCAAATTCGCATGGCTCTCTCTCACTTCGGAGCTCTGTTGTATTTCAAGGAAACAGTTTAGGGCCACATATGGGGTATTTCCGAACTCGGGAGCAGAAAAAAAAAATTAACACTAACATGATGGTGTTGCCCCATACTTTTTATTTTCACAAGAGGTAAAAGGAAAAAAAGACCCCCCAAATTTTTTTATGCAATTTCTCCTAAGTACAGAAAAACCCCATATGTGGGCGTAAAATGCTCTGCAGATGCACAACAAGGCTCAGGAGTGAGAGCGCACTATGTACATTTGAGGCCTAAATTGGTTATTTGCACAGGGGTGGCTGATTTTACAGTGTTTCTAACATAAACACAAAAAAATAAATACCCTTGAGTCACCCCATTTTGGAAACTACACCCCTCACGGAACGTAACAAGGGGTATAGTGAGCCTTAACACCGCACAGGTGTTTGATGAGTTTTTGTTAAAGTTGGATGGGAAAATGAAAAAAAAAAATTATAATTTTTAAACTAAAATGCTAGTGTTACCCTAAATTTTTCATTTTCACAAGGGAAAATAGGAAAAAAGCCCCCCAAAATTTGTAACCCCATTTCGGGCAAACAACAATGCTCAGAAGAGAAGGACCGCCATTGGGCTTTTGGAGAAAAAATGTGTACAGAATTAAAGGCCACATGTGTTTACAAAGCCCCCATGGTGCCAGAACAATGGACCCCCCCTCCCATGTGACCCCATTTTGGAAACGACACCCCTCTCGTAATGTAATAAGGGGTACAGTGAGCATTTACGCCAAACAGGTGTCTGACAGATTTTTGAAATAGTGGTCCGTGAAAATGAAAAATTTTATTTTTCATTTGTACAGCCCACTGCTCCAAAGATCTGTCAAACGCCAGTGGGGTGTAAATGCTCAGTGCACCCCTTATTAAATTCTGTGATGGGTTTAGTTTCCAAAATGGGGTCACATGTGGGGGGTCCACTGTTCTAGCACCATGGGGGCTTTGTAAACGCACAAGGCCCCCGACTTCTATTCCAACCAAGTTCTCTCTCCAAAAGCTCAATGGCGCTCCTCCTCTTCTGAGCATTGTAGTGCGCCAGCAGAGCACTTGATGTCCACACATGGGGTATTTCCATACTCAGAAATGGGGTTAAAAATTTGGGGGGCATTTTCTCCTTTTACCCCTTGTAAAATGTCAAATTTGGGGGAAAAAACAGCATTTTAGTGAAAAAAAAAATGTTTTCATTTACACATCCGAACGAAAAGTCATAAACGAACAAAAAGTTATAAAACACCTGTGGGGTGTTAAGGCTCACTATACCCCTTGATATGTTCCTTGAGGGGTGTAGTTTCCAAAATAGTATGAGGTGTGTTTTTTTTTTTTGTTTTTTTTTTGCTGTTATGGCATCATAGGGGCTTCCTAAATCCAACATGCCCCCCAAAAACCATTTCAGCAAAATTTGCTTTCCAAAAGCCAGACTCCTTCTCTTCTGAGCATTGTCATGCGCCCGCAGAGCATTTTAGGTCCTAACATGGGGTATTAAAATGGGGTTACAAACTTTGGGGGCATTTTCTCCCATTACCCCTTGTAAAAATGGTAAATTTGGGAAAGAAAACTGCACTTTAGATAAAAAATATTTTTTCATTTACACATCTGACTTTAACGAAAAGTCGTCAAACACCTGTGGGGTGTTAAGGCTCACTAGATCCCCTGTTACTTGCCTTGAGGGGTGTAGTTTCCAAAATGTGTTTTTTTTTTGCTGTTATGGCACCATAGGGGCTTCCTAAATGGGACATGCCTCCGAAAAACCATTTCAGCAAAATTCACTCTCCAAAATCCCATTGTCGCTCCTTCCCTTCTGAGCCCTCTAGTGCACCCACAGAGCACTTTACATCCACATATGAGGTATTTATTTACTCGAGAGAAATTGGGTTATAAATTTTGAGGGCATTTTCTCCCATTACCCCTTGTAAAATTCAAAAACTGGGTCTACAAGAACATGCAAGTGTAAAAAATGAAGATTCTACATTTTCTCCTTCACTTTGCTGCTATTCCTGTGAAACACCTAAAGGGTTAACAGACTTTCTGAATGTCATTTTGAATACTTTGAGGGGTGCAGTTTCTATAATAAGGTCATATATGGGGTATTTCTAATAGGAAGGCCATTCAAATCCACTTCAAAACTAAACTGGTTCCTAAAAAATTCAGATTTTGAAAATTTCGTGAAAAATTTGAAAATTGCTGCTGAACTTTGAAGCCCTCTGATGTCTTCCAAAAGTAAAAACATGTCAACTTTATGATGCAATTATAAAGTAGACATATTGGGGGACATTTACTAATCTAGTCTTTTCTGGGTATGCTTATAGACCAGCGTATGTGGTAGTCTCCTGTCTATTGTGCTCCTAATTTATCAAAGGTCTCACAGCCCTTGATAAATTCTGTGCTCAGACTTCAGGGTCTACAGCTTAAACTGCATTTAGACCTGCTCCAACATGGTCTGACATTTCAGCGTATTTTGGGCAGATGCGACTTGTCGCACAAAAGTCGCACTTGATAAATTCAGCACCAATGCATTTTCCAATGCATTTCTGTCTAAAATAGACTTGCATGCATCATGTTCTAAAAATCCTCTACAGCAAAAGTCGCAGAAAAGTCGCACATATTTAGACTGCGACTTTCTGTGCGACAAATTTAGACAGGAAAAACCAGTCTAAATCCTTTGATAAATCTCCCCCATTGTGTATGTGAATCAATATATAATTTATTTGGTATGTCTATTTTCCTTACAAGCAGAGAGCTTCAAATTTAGAAAAATGCTAATTTTTTTCATTTTTCATTAAATTTGGGAATTTTTCACCAAGAAATTATGCAAGTATCGACGAAAATTTACCACTATGTTAAAGAAGAATATGTCACAAAACAGCAGTCTCGGAATCAAATTCATAAGTAAAAGCATTCCAGAGTTATTAATGCTTAAACTGACAATGGTCAGATGTGCAAGAAATGCCCGGGTCCTTAAGGTGAAAATGGGCTGGGTCCTTAAGGGGTTAAAATTGCGTATGAATTAATGCAGGCAGTGTGACTAATAAGGTTGCATAATGAATATCTCAATAGTAACAGTCTTGGGTTGTATCTATGTCTTAGATCCAAAGAATAAGTCTTAATAACAGAAATACAAATATAAAACTGGTGTCCGTGCGGTGGGTTCCCACAGGTTACCATGGGTAGCTCCCGCCCTAGGGAACGTAATACCTGTGATTCCAGAATGTCAGCGGGTAGAGCCAGCTTTCTCTGCTGCTCACTGGCACGGATCGGTATCCGGCTCTAGGTGACAGAAGTGGGGCAGCTGAGATAGTGCTGGCACTGATGATCCAGGCGTCCTCGTGCGGCAGTTAGAGCTTGAGGAGCTCAAACACACAAGGCGGTGGTCCCGGTTTGGGGAGACTGCAGCGCTTGCGAGGGATGGACTCAAAGGTAGGTAAATTCAGAAAGGTGGCAATACTGGTCAAAGTAGTAGGGTGGATAAGGCCAGATGCGTTTCGGGCAGGTCCCCCTTTATCAATGGCTTAATAGGACTGCCTTGGACATGGTGGACTTATACACTGTGCTCCTTAATTGGCACACCTCTGTAGGTAATCTCAATAATTAGAATGTCTGTCCTGGAACTTGCTGGTCAGCAACAGGAGTTTCATGGTAAATAGAAAACCAGGTTAGACCATGTGTCTAAATACACACAAAAGTGGTGTTTACCATCAAAGTCTGATAATATTTTAGGGAACAACATATGGAAAATGAATGTTAAAAGAAGAAGATTACCAGCTAAAAGCCTAATTATTTTTCTGATATTTTGAAATGACAACAGTAAAAGAGCAAATAGATAAATATAAATATTCCTTCAATGAATGCAGTGTGGTGGGTTGTTAGATAAGTGTAGTTCTGAAATAACGAATTAGAGTTAAATGTAATCAAGTCGAATAAAATGACAATCATAACAATGAATGAATGGGACTGGAAAAATAAATGTGAATGATAATAAAGTAAGTAAGAATATAATTGAAAAATGAGAATAAGAATAGAACTTTTTTTTTTTTAAACATGTAAAAAAAAATTATAAATTAATAAATAAGTATATAAAATAAAAAAATATAAAAAAAGAAAATAAGAATGAAAATAAATGAAAAAGCCAGGCTGTATACTCAGCGCTTGGACAGTGTCCAGACCCTAGCACACAGGATTTTCCATGAAGCAAGTCACCAACCATTAGTTTAGATGCCCTAGTTTTTTATGTATTTGTATAATAGTTTCATATCTATTTTTACATTTTATCCTTTATTTTTATTTCTACCTGCATTACTAATTCTATTATTTTTACTTCTATCCTTAATACTTATCATCTTTTCATTAATTTTCATTCTTATTCTTATTTTCCTTTTTTATTTATTTTTATTTTAAATTACCAACAGAGGTGTGCCAATTAGGGAGCACAGCGTATAAGTCCACCATGTCCAAGTCAGTCCTATTAAGCCATTGATAAAGGGGGACCTGCCCAAAACGTGTCTGGCATTATCCACCCTACTACTTTGACCAGTATTACCACCTTTCTTCATTTACTTACCTTTAAATCCATCTCCCCAAACCGGGACCACCGCCTTGTGTGTTTGAGCTCCTAAAGCTCTATCTGCCGCATGAGGACGCCTGGATCATCAGTGCCAGCACTATCTCAGCTGCCCCACTTCTGTCACCCAGAGTCGGATGCCGATCCGTGCCAGTGAGCAGCAGAGAAAGCCGGCACTTCCACGCTGCACTTGCAATCAGCGCAACCTAGCTATACCATTGCTAGCAACAATTCCCAGTATCGTTGATTCTCATCAACGATCCCCGCTGACCTTCTGGAACCACATGTATTACATCCCCTAGGTTGGGAGCTACCCGTGCCAACCTGTAGGAACCCACAGCACTGACACCAGTTTTATATCTCAGCGGTATTTCTGTTACTAAGACTTATTCTTTGGATCTATGACATAGATACAACCCAAGACTGTTACTATTGAGATATTCATTATGCAACCTTATTAGTCACACTGCCTACATTAATTCATATGCAATTTTAATTGCGACTTTCTGACTCTTAGTCCAGTAAGGTGGCATTTCAATTATTTCTATTACCTTATATGTTGTGACCATTTTTAGCGTTCCATTGCTTATATACTGTATATATAATTTAAATCTCTAGCAAGGGCCCTGCTCTTATTCCAGCTTTTGATATATACTTTTTATATGATTTTTATCATTAATAAAAAAAAAACATGTGATTATAGAGAAACCAGCCACATCCTATCCTGTTATAGTTTTAGTTTCTTAATTCTGTCTGCACCTTGAGATCTGAATTTCAGCTATTTTTTTGATTGCACATGTCTATGGCACTATTGGGTATAGTGTAACTCAGTATCTCAGTACAGACACTCATTTTATCCATTTTAGTGTGTAACCACTCAATCTCTTTATATTTATGATTTTAAATCAGATGCCAAAGAATTATTCAGAATACAATTTTATGTGATTTCAGAGAATGAGTTTTTGTCTGATTTTACTGCCTGTAAATGGTAAAATCGTGATGTGAACCAAGCCTTACAAAAAAGTAATTTCAGGGTAAGTGGCTTCTGTATTTTCACATTTGCATAGTTCAGGGTGACAAATAGACCAATTACAGTATCAGTGTAAAACAGTACGTTTGTATCCAGGATTCTGAGCAAGTAGATTTCAAGTTATGACTACTGTATTTTTCGCCGTATAAGACGCACTTTTTCTTCCCCAAAACTGGGCGGGGGGGGGAAGTTGGTGCATCTTATACGGCAAATACACGCTTATCGTGGCGGTCCCTGCAGCCATCAGCGGCCTGGACCCGCGGCTAATACAGGACATCACCGATCGCGGTGATGCCCTGTATTAACCCTTCAGACGTGGCGATCAAAGCTTACCGCCACGTCTGAAGCGAAAGTGACACTAACCCAGCTGCTCAGTCGGGCTGTTCGGGACCGCCGCGGTGAAATCGCGGCATCCCAAACAGCTTACAGGACACCGGGAGGGACCTTACCTGCCTCCTCGGTGTCTGCTCCGTGCCGGGATCCCCTGCATGGCGGCGCTCTCCTTTGACGTCATCCAATAGGAGCGGCGTGCGTAGCAACGTGATGACGGCGACGGGATGACGGAGAGCCTGGATCCCGGGTAAGAGGACGTCCGGAGCATCGGGGACACCCCGGGGACGCGGCGACAGCGATGGAGCGACATCCAGGGCAGTGGTGACGGGTCCGAAGTGGCGGGGACACGTGAGTATTACCTCCTATCCAGTGGTCTTCAACCTGCGGACCTCCAGATGTTGCAAAACTACAACTCCCAGCATGCCCGGACAGCCGTTGGCTGTCCGGGCATGCTGGGAGTTGTAGTTTTGCCACATCTGGAGGTCCGCAGGTTGAAGATCACTGTTGGGTGCAGAATCTTTTTTTTCTAGATTTTGCACCTCTAAAATTGGGTGCGTCTTATATGCCGGTGCGTCCTATAGGGCGAAAAATACAGTAATTCTATTGAAAACTCTTGAAACCTAGTTCTTCAAAATAATGTTAATTTCTGTCTCTGTTGAACACATGTCAGACAAAACAATTGAAATGGAAATGCATTGATTAATGAAGCAAGCAGAAAGAAATGCAGGCCTGGACTAGGCTCCCTAATATTTCCTCCAGCAGCTGAATGCACATAGCTAATAAGGTCACGTTCTATCCCACTCATGTGGACATCTTGAGGTGAAGCATTGGAGATATTTTAATATGTGGCAAGCAATTTACTCAGGTAATTGCGCAAATTGCATCTGACATCTAAAACGTGAGTGGAGAGCAGGACGCTGAAGAGGAGGAGGCCCTTCCAAGTAGCAGTCACATTAATTCAACAAATGCATCAATACATCTGTTCTGTGTGATAGGGCCTAATGCAATAACAACATTGACAAGCTCTACTGAGCTAATCTTATAGCAGGCCTGAGATACACTTCCAATTTTAAATACAATTTACCTGGCGACAGGTAACAACAGATATCAGGGGAGGAAGATTATAAAAAAAAGCCCTTTAATGTTTCCCAAATTTGTAAGGTCTGTAAATTGGGATTTACCTGGTAAAAAGTAACAGGATTACAGAAGGCATACAAAGTGGAAACAATGCGGTGCCATGTGCAAACTATGAAGTGTATAGAAGAGTGGATGAGTAATGTGCTATCTTTTTCTATAAGACAATGACTATCCATCTGGTTTAAGTACACCCTGTCAATGAAAGGATAAAGCCTGGCAATGATCACATGAGCACTCATTGATGCATTGTAAGATATCCTCCTTTCCAAAACCGGGGAGAGAATCTTGTAAGTCCTTTGAAGGATGCCTAATAGATAGCAGTGATTTCTCACTTCATCACATACATGAACGCAATGAAATATTGTATGGTCGATGTAGCAACAGCAAAAACATAGATCACTACACGATAGGACGATTTTACCAATAGAAATAATTCCGCCACAAGATATCTATGGTATATATTGCCTCTATTCAAAATGTCAAATCTTCCAGTACTTATCAGCTGCTGAATACCCTAGAGCAGTGGTCTTCAACCTGCAGACCTCCAGATGTTGCAAAACTACATCTCCCAGCATGCCCAGACACCCAACGGCTGTCCGGACAAACTGGGAGTTGTAGTTTTGCAACATCTGGAGGTCTGCAGGTTGAAGACCATTGCCCTTGAGGAAGTAATTAAATTGTTTAGAAGCTGACTGAATGCTTCGTGCTGCCACCTTTGTCCATGTTAGGAACACAAGTAAACCCCCAGAGCAAACCCCTCATTTTCTGGACAGTTCCTGACATAGACAGAGGTGGCAGCTGGGAGCACTGTGTCATATTGGAAAAAAAACGACACAACTTCCTCTAGGACATATAGCAGCTAATAAGTACCGGAAGGCTTGACTTTTTTTAAACAGAAGAAATGTACAAATCTGTTTACCTTTCTGGTACCGGTTAATATTTTTCTACTTTGGAATACCCCTTTAATCCCTTAATGACAATGGACATAAATGTACGTCATGGTGCGGTGGTACTTAAAAGGGTTATCAAGGAAAAAACAGTTTTTTATATATCAACTGGCTCCAGAAAGTTAAACAGATTTGTAAATTACTTCTATTAAAAAATCTTAATCTTTTCAGTACTTATGAGCTACTGAAGTTGTTCTTTTCTGTCTAAGTGCTCTCTGATGATACATGTCTCGGGAACTGTCCAGAGTAGAAGCAAATCCCCATAGCAAACCACTTCTACTTTGTGCAGTTCCCGAGACAAGCAGAGATGTCAGCGGAGAGCACTGTTGCCAGACGGAAAAGAATAAATCAACTTCAGCAGCTGATAATTATTGGAAGGATTAAGATTTTTTTAATTGAAGTAATTTACAAATCTGTTTAACTTTCTGGAGCCAGTGATATAAAAAAAAAAAGTTTTTCCCTGGAATACCTCTTTAACGCACCATGACGTACATTTATGCTCCGCCATGACCGCGAGCACCGCTATCAGCAGCCATGGACCCACCGGTAATGGCAGACATCCGCGATCGTGCGGATGTCCACCATTAACCCCTCAGATGCCGTGATCAATACAGATCACGGCATCTGCGGAAGTGCGGTACTTTAAATGGATGATCGGATAGCCCGCTGCGCTGCAGCGGGGATCTGATCATCCATAATGGCGGACGGAGGTCCCCTCACCTGGCTCCAGCCGTCTCCTGGGGTCTTCTGCTCTGGTCTGAGATCGAGCCGACCAGAGCAGAAGATAGCCGATAACACTGATCAGTGCTATGCCCTATGCATAGCACTGAACAGTATTAGCAATCAAATGATTGCTATAAATAGTACCCTATGGGGACTATTAACCCCTTAAGGACCTGGAGTTTCCCTTTTTGCACTTTCATTTTTCCTTCTTACCTTTAAAAAATCATAGCTCTTTCAATTTTGCACCTAAAAATCCAAATGATAGCTTATTTTTTGCGCCACCAATTCTACTTTGCAGTGACATCAGTAACTTTTCCCAAAAATCTATGAAGAAACGGAAAAAATTATAATTGTGCGACAAAATTGAAGAAAAAGCACAATTTTGTAAATTTTGGGGGCTTTTGTTTCTACGCAGTACATTTTTCGGTAAAAATGACACCTTATCTTTATTCTGTAGGTCCATATGATTAAAATGATACCCTACTTATATAGGTTTGATTTTGTCGTACTTCTGGAAAAAATCATAACTACATGCAGGAAAATGTATACGTTTAAAATTGTCATCTTCTGACCACTATAACTTTTTTATCACATCATATGGGGCGGTATGAGGACTCATTTTTGCGACATCATCAGAAGTTTTTAGCGGTACCATTTTTGTATTGATCGGAATTATTGAACACTTTTTATTCATTTTTTTCATGATATAAAAAGTGACCAAAAATACGCTATTTCGGACTTTGGAATTATTTTTGCGCCTGCGCCATTGAACGTGCGGTTAAATTAATGATATATTTTTATAATTCGGACATTTCCGCATACACTGATACCACATATGTTTAATTTTATTTTTATTTACGCTGGTTTTTTTTTTTAAATGGGAAAAGGGGGGTGATTCAAACTTTTATTAGGGAAGGGGTTAAATGATCTTCATTGACTTTTTTTCCACTTTTTTTTGCAGTGTTATCGCTCCCATAGGGGGCTATAACACTGCACACACTGAACTTTTACATTGATCAATGGTTTCTCATAGGAAACCATTGATTGATGATTCTGCCGCTTGACTGATCATGCCTGGATCTCAGGCAGTGAGCAGTCATTCAGCGATCGGACACCTGGAGGCAGGTTAGGGGACCCTCCTCATGTCCTACAGCTGTTCGGGATGCCGCGCTTTAGCTAGCTAGAGCGTCTAAAGGGTTAATAGCACTAGCCGCGTCTAAAGGGTTAATAGCGCGCGGCACCGCGATCAGTGCCACGTGCTATTAGCCACGGGTCTCGGCCGTTGTTAGAGACCAGGCCCGACCCGCTATGATGCGGGGCCATGTCGTATCCCCTCGTTATAGAAAGGGAGCGGACTCAGGGAGTACAGGTACGCCCTGTGTCCTTAAGGGGTTAAAGTGTAAAAAAAAAGTTAAAATACGTAAAAAAAAAAAAAAAAGTTACAAGAATCCCCTTCCCCAATAAAAATGTAATCCATCCGTTTTTCCCATTTTTACCCCCAAAAAAGTGTAAAAAAAAATTTATAGACATATTTGGTATCACTACGTGCGTTAAAGTCTGAACTAGCAAAATATATTGTTAATTATCCCGTACAGTGAATGGTGTAATCGTAAAAAAAAAGTCCAAAATTGCTGTTTTTTTTTGTCACATTTTATTCCTATATAAAAGTAAAATATAAGCAAAAGTGGTACTGATAAAAACAGCAGATCGCGTTTCAAAAAATTAGCCCTCATACTGCCTCCGTATACGGAGAGAAAGTTATAGGTGGTGAAAATAGGGCAATTTCAAACATACTAATTTTGTTAAAATAGTTTGAGATTTTTTTTAAGTGGTACAATTATAAAAGGCATATAACATGAGTATCATTTCAATCATATTGACCCACAGAATAAAGAAAGCATGTCATTTTTACTGTAAAGTGTACAGTGTGAAAACAAAACCTTCAAAAATATGCTAAATTGCGATTTTCTTTTCAATTTTCCCACATAAATAAAATTGGTGATGCAAAAAACAAGCCCTCATATGGGTCGGTGGAGGGAAATATAAAAGAGTTATGATTTTTAGAAGGCGAGGAGGAAAAAAACGAAAATGCAAAAATAAAATTGGCCTGGCCTGGTCCTTGAGGGGTTAAAGGGATTATCCATTATTTGAAAAACAGAGCTGATTTCTTAAAGAAAAAAAAAAAAAGAATCATACCTGTCCTGGGTTGTGTACAGTATTACAGCTCTGCCTGTCTTTCTTAAGCATGCTAAATCTTTTACCCATGTCCTCTTTCCTGAGATATGCCATTTTGCAGTGACACTGTATTGCCCTTTACATCAGCCCTATATTAACCCCTTGAGGAATCAGCAATTTTTTATTCCGTTTGTTCCTCCCCGCCTTCTAAGAACCATAACGCTTCCAATTTTCCACCTATAGACCCATATAAGGGCTTCATTTTTGCACCACCAATTGTATGTTGCAATAAAATCACTAATTTTACCAAGTCTACAATGAAGCAAAAAAAATAAAAAATATTTGTGACGCAATATTTAAAAAAAATGCCATTTTGCTAATTTGGGGCTTCTGTTTCTACTCAGTGCATTTTTTTTTTTGTAAAATTGAGACTTTATCTTCATTCTGTACTGTATGATTTACTTAACATTATATTTTAGATTGGATATTTACACACAGCGACACCACTTATGTTGATTTTTGTTTACATTATTTTATTTTACTTTTATAAAATTTTAATTGGGGAAGGGGTCAATTTACATTTATTAACATTTATTTTTTCCTTTTTTTTTCCCACTATTTTTTTTGCCCCTAAGATTGCATACACTGTTCAATGCTGTGCTAAAGCACATTATTGATCAGTGTTATTATTGCTTTAGGCTGCCATGGCTTCCTGCAGCATTGGAGTGCCATCAGAAAGCGAGGTGGCAGTTGGCCCCAATCAGCTCCCTGAGCAAGCCAGGAACTAAATTTACCTAATTTACGCACAACAATCAACTTTGATTATGGTGTATAAAGGGTTAATGCTGGACATGGGCCATGGGTTCCAGTCGCTCACAGCAACTGAAGTCCACTGGGTATCAAGAGCGCTCATTGTGCTTCATAGGGCGGGAGCGGACGCAGAATGTACATGTACGACGTGCGTCCTTAAAAGTTTAAGATGGTTGCTTAACCTCCTTAGTGTAATGACTGCTTTACTGGTAGTTAGGGTTATGTATTGTGAAAGGTTTAAAGAGTATTACAGCATTGTACAATAATTTTATATACTGCTGGGGAATTATAAAAATAGAAAACAAAAGCTGGACATACCAGCTTAGCCAATCACTGGCCAAGGCGGGACACCACTACGGGCAGTGATTGGTTGAGCAGACAGATCCCGCACCAAGTACCTGTCTCTGAAGCAGAAAGACAACAGAAACATTGGGGGACTGGACAAAGTCAAAAGAAGCTGCAGGGGGACTGGGGATAGGTACAAATCTTTTTTTTTTCTAAGGGAACAGCAGCAAAAACATTTTTGTAAAATGCCGGAAAATCCCTTTAGTAACTTCTTTATTTTGTTGCAAGCAAATAGGCATATAGGATTATGAATAATTATTGGGTATATGAGCATGAAAACTCCACATGTGAAATGTAGTTTTTAAACAAACAATAGAGTGTGAAGAACAAGTTGTATTGCAATTCTGTTCTGTCTAGTGCTTGTAGGCAGGGTTTTACTCAGAGCAGTAGTACATACTGTTACATTTTGCAGCATTAAGAGGAAATGCTATAAAGATGAAGCTGTTCTATAATCATTGGGAGCACTAATGGCAATACTGATGTTCAAAAGGCAGCAAAGCAGAAAATGATTTTTTTGGCCTTATTGGCACAAGGATGTGAAATGAATAAAAAGAAAAAGCACTTAAAAGCCTATTTCTCTTTAGAAATGAAATAACTGATGTTATAGTTCTGAGCTATATTTGTGGAGTTGCAGCATTTGTAATGGTTATAGAGGTCAATTATTATAACAATAAGTAAATGAACTCTTTTCTTTTGAAAATGTTGGAGCACAGTAGAATTTCCGTAACATCTTTGGCCCGGATAGGTTCAACTTATCAGATATTATGGTTTCTTAGTCTGTCATAGAATAACATTTCACTTGTATATGTGAAGTACCTTCAGGATGCAATCACAAAAGAGCGAGCCGGCACTGTTCACCTGATTCCAGTGTCCAGTTCTCAGTAAGGCTTAGTATACAGGAGCAAGGAAAGTCTCTGTACCAAGGCAATACAGTAGATACATAAAAAAGAGGATCCAGATCCTAAACAACATAAAATCTTCAATGTTTTATCGATCGATATTTAAAAGCCAGGATGTTGCCAAAGCGTTTCCAACACATGCAATACAATCAACATATTTCACTATGCAGACATTTCCCTTTAACGCCTTGGACTTTGTTACACAATGGACTTTGGTGAGTTTGATGGAGCTCAACCCCAGGCAAGCATGCCCTTCCTTGCTTTGCACATATTACCTTTGCCTGCAATACTACTGTCATTTAATGGGAACATTGGTAGAATTACATCTAGTTTCTCAATCATCTTTTTTTGGTCAAATATCTTTTTATTAAGAACAGAGTAAGTTTAAAAGCATACATAACTTGCTAGGAGTACACAATATAGAAAAGCCATTTTGCAGAATCACATATACAAAATCAATGCATTACAAATCAGTTGCAAGATGCATTTCAAAGAAGTACAATGGAAAAGTAAGGCACGGCAAGTAAATACAAAGCAGATATCCTATATGAAGAAGGATGTGTGAACTTCAAACTCAACTAGTAATACCAAAAAACCAGGGGCGTTGCAAGGTCTCCAAAAGACCAGGGGCTAGAGCCCACAGCCCGACTCCATCCCTAACCACACCCTCAAGCCCGCCCCTAACCACTCCTTCTGTAATATTCTCCCACTACTGTACACAACACACTGCACATACGCGACAACACTCCCCCCCCCCCCCCCCCCCCATCACCTAGTTATCCCCTATCCTGTGAATTGGGGGATCATTTAAAATTTTACGAATACCTCTAAGAGCAATAATGTTGTCAGTCTGTCACCTGAGTCTAGGAGAACCTACTATACTGGCAGACTGACAACAATCACCATAATTATCACCAGCTGTTGTAAAGCTACAACTCCTATAATGTCTGAAAAGCCTCAGGCATTATGATAGTTGCAGTTTTGTAACAACTGGACAGCGACAGATTGGGGTACAGTGTTACCCATCATAACTGCAGAGCATACAAGTCACTACAGCGGTGATGGGACAGCCAGACAGAATACACAATTATATCAGTTACCTGAGTGATGTCTTCTCTGTTTTCTTTCCTTTTCTTCATCTTGACCATCCACCAGGACTTCTCTCAGCTACATCTTCTTTGCAGTCTGAAGCCCAGACATCATTTGTTTCTTAATTTATCAGCAGATCCTAACCCTCTGTATTAAGACAATGAGCATTATAACCCTGCCAGAAACTGTGTCACCTGAATATAACAGACAACATGACCCCTTAATATAACCCTACCAGAAACTGTGCCCCCTTTCACACACTGTACCTTTAATAATACTGCCACACAATATTTCTTTTCAGTTTGGCTGAATCCTACCCTTGCACTGTCCTCCTTCAGACCTCTCAGTTTTCCTCCCCCTAATCCCCTGTCCCCTTCTCCTCCAGACCCCTCAGTCTTCCTCCCAGCTCCTCTGTCCTCCTCCTCCAGACCCCTTTGTCCACCTCCTCCTGACCACTCTTCCCCCTTCTCCAAACCCCTCAGTCTTCCCCCAAACTCATCTGTCCCCCTCCTATAGACCCCTCAGTCTTCCTCCCAGCTCATCTCTTCTCCTCCAGGCTGCTTCAGGCCTTCCCCCCACCACCCACCAAAACGTCTTGTCACATTTCTCCCCTCCTTGTCACAAACCCCCAACCCCCCCCGCCCGTCCGTCACATCTCTCCCATTAATGTTGTGCCAGGGCACGGGAAAAACATTTAAAAGAAAACTATGCTCACCTAGCCCAGGTCCCTGTAGGTCTGCCGCAGCTCCCGTTCTCCTTTATAGGGTCTCGGTGTCTTCTACCTGCCCCTGACAAATGCTGGTTTCAGGACCCTTCCTGCTTAGCCAATCACTGGCCTGACACATGCACTTGGCAGAAGAGAGAAGATACCGAGACCCCACAAAGGAGAACGAGAGCTGTGGCAGATCTACAGGGACCAAGGCTAGGCGAGCATAGTTTTTAAAAAAAATGTTTTCCCTGCACCCCTATTATTACTTAGAACAGTATTTCCCAATCATGGTTCCCCCAGCTGTTGCAAAACTATAGCTCCCTGCCCGGACAGCCTTTGGCATTTTAATTTTGGTGGCGGGTCAGAGTATGCGTGCATAATATGGTGAAGCCCTAAAACATACACAAATCTATCATGTATACATACATGCACACATCATGCATACATACATACACACATCATGCATACATACATGCACATATCTACATCCATCAACCCCACCACCCACTTACCACCGACCCTAAGTCTGCGAGACACACTCCCGTCAGACATTGCCCACCCGCCCTTCACACTGAGCGCATGCCCGTCACATACTGAGCGTCCCCGTCTGTCACACACTGAGCGCCCGCCTGTCATACACCGCCTGCCAGCCACTCACTGCATGCAAGCCCGCCTTTCACTCACTGGCCGCCCGCCCGTTGCTCACTGGGTGGCCGCCTGTCACACCGCCCGTCTGTTTACTCACCATGCAGCTCATCAGATCTTAAGTATGCCGGCCTTCCCCCCTCTCGGCGCCGGTGAAGCCAGGGTACACAGGGCCTAGGAGCAGACGTCTGCTCCCAGCGGCATCTGGCGTGCCTATGCATGGCTTGCCTCGCCCTGCCATCTCCCATGAGCCACCACTGTCTTAAAGCAGTGGTGGCAAGAATAAAAAAAGAAGATTGTTGTGTATCCTGAGACCCGGGGCTATGGGCAGGGCCAGATTAAGGCTGCCTGGAAGATGGAGCACTTCATTATGATGCCCCCCCATTATGATGGCAGTATAGTTCCCCCACATTAGGTGCAGTATAGTCCCCCACATTAGGTACAGTATAGTTCCCCCACATTAAGTGCAGTATAGTTCCCCCACATTAGGTGCAGTATAGTTCCCCACATTAGGTGCAGTATAGTCCCCCACATTAGGTGCAGTATAGTTCCCCCACATTAGGTGCAGTATAGTTCCCCCACATTAGGTGCAGTATAGCTCCCCACATTAGGTGCAGTATAGTTCCCCCACATTAGGTACAGTATATATGGGAACGTAGCCAATAAAGCAGTATTAACTTTGTGATAAATATGATAGTTTTAAGGCCATTCTAGATGGATCTTTATTTGTACTTGAGAATTATAGAATCCTGGTGGTTGCCACCAGCGTCAAAAATTACAAAAAGCTATTGGAATGGAGTCTCATGCCTACTGATAATCCCATTCAATTTAATTAAGACTTTAAATGAGTACTCCAGCGCAAAATAACTTATCCCCTATCCAAATGATAGGGGATAAGTTATAGATCACGGGGGGTCCGAGCACTGGGGCCCCCCTGGATCTCCTGGACGGGGCCGCGGCAGTCTGCTGGAAGTGAAGTTTCGTCCCCAGCAGAAAACCGCGGCAGACACTCCCCCTCCATGTATCTCTATGGGATTCATGGAGGGGGGGTGTCGGCTGCCGCGTCATGCGGGGACGAAACGCCCCCTTTCCTGTATATTGCCTCGGCCCCGTACCAGCACTCAGCGCTTGGACCCCCCACGATCTATAACTTATAGTGCAAGTTATTTTGCACTATAGATGTCCTTTAACTATAAAGTTTCTTGGCATATAAAAAAATGAAAGGACTTAATAAAAGAGGAAAAGGATAGTTGTTTGCCACCCTTTCTAATCAATGGCTGGTTATCCCGTACATGTGGAAAGGCTCTTACTTTTAAAGTTAAATGGCATTGCTGGCTAGGATATCTCCAAAACTATAGACAGCAATGGAAAGGCCCACCTACATGCCTGACCACCTCTTCAATGTGGCCAGAGGTGGGATTGAGGGTACACCAGCTTTAATTCTGCTCTTTGTGGTATTAAATAAACCAACATTTTACAATCATTAAAAAATCTCTATATAAAGTATATAAAACTCAATGTGTATATGTGTGTATATATGTGTGTATGTTCCAGCATCACGTCCAAACGGCTAAAGATATTAACATGAAACGTGGCACACATGTTACTTATATGTCAGCAACAAACACAGGATATGTGATTTAACCCTTACTCACCCCCATTTGCCAGGGGCAGGGTTTATGTTTTAAGTCCCATACAAGTCTACGGGAGATATATGTTACTGCATAACTTCCAAACGGCTGGAGATATTTCCATAATACTTGATCACATGTTACTTATATGTCCACTTAAAACATAGGATAGTTCATTTAACCCTTAACTACCCCCATTTGTGAGGGTCGGGATAGGAGGTCGGGATAGGAGGTCGAGATACAAGATCGAGATACGAGGTCAAGATATGAGGTCGGGATAGGAGGACAGGATAGGAGGACGGGATAGGAGGTCGGGATAGGAGGTCGAGATAGGAGGACGGGATAGGAAGATGAGATAGGAGGACGGTATAGGAGGTCGGGATAGGTGGTCGGGATAGGAGGACGGGATAGGCGGACGGGATAGGAGGACGGGATAGGAAGTCGAGATATGAGG
Source organism: Hyla sarda (assembly GCF_029499605.1). NCBI lineage: Eukaryota > Metazoa > Chordata > Amphibia > Anura > Hylidae > Hyla > Hyla sarda. Next base: position 191,008,594 of record NC_079190.1, on the reverse strand, counting down.
ACGGGATATGAGGTCGGGATAGGAGGCCAGGATATGAGGATGGGATAGGAGGACGGGATAGGAGGTTGGGATAGGAGGTCGGGATAGGAGGTCAGGATATGGGGTTGGGATATGACAACAATATATGAGGATGGGATATAAAGTCAAAAGCTTCCTCCTTTGTTTATTTTCCTCCCCAACAAGGATTAGGAAGGAAAAACCGTGCAATGCCGGGTATTCAGCTAGTTTAACAATAAAACAGAAGGACTCATGGACTCAATACTTATTATGGGATATACGTCTGTATAGAAAAAAGCCAACCGGCACCAGAAAGCCTTCGAAATAATTAGAACAATGTTCCAAGCCCGCGCTGCGGGGGACCAGGTGTGTCGGCAAGAGTTGAGGTGTTAACAAAGTGAAAAGTTATATGTGGTATACAGGTAATAGAAAAAAGTAACGTTGCACTCACCACAAGACACAGCATGGAGGTTTTCAAATCCGGGTTTATTCGTAAATACGAAGTGCTATACAGTCAAAGCAGGTTGGAGCTGGCTGAGTGCAAAGAATCGTTTCGCAGTGAAACTGCTTGATCACGCTGGCGTTGCTGGCTAGGATATCTCCAAAACTATAGACAGCAATGGAAAGGCCCACCTACATGCCTGACCACCTCCCTTCAATGTGGCCAGAGGTGGGATTGAGGGTACACCAGCTTTAATTCTGCTCTTTGTGGAATTAAATAAACCAACATTTTCCAATCATTAAAAATGTTTTTACAATAAAACAGAAGGACTCATGGACTCAATACTTATTATGGGATACTATAATATGATACATAGATTCAGAAATAGTCTAACAACTATATTGAATGATAACTCGACATAAATCTTGTTTTTTTTTAAGAGGTGATAACCATGTTTTACCCCTTTTGCCCCCTTTCCTTTCAGCAGATACAAGCATAAGCAGCGTTTCCCTATGGCTGCCACAGAGAATGCTGCTAATCTCCACCAGTCATGATTATTATCAGGTTTACAGAGGCTTAGTGAGTCTTAAGGGACCTGGGAAGACACTTAATCATTTCTAGAATACAAAGACCAGAGTGATGCTCTGGTGCCCTGGTGATCCCAGAAGTGGATTATTTTACTGGAACTGAAGCAGTTTTCCCAAACCAGTGTTAGCAAATCATAACAAAGAATTAGCATTTCCTTGACATCAAGAGTTGTTTCTTATAACATATTAAAACTATTAAATAAAATGGAGGCAAATTAATTTATTTTAGAAGGTGTTGAAAAGGTTTAAAAAGTATGACCAAAATAAAATACTGTCATACACAAAAAATACTAGAAGACACAATGCTCCATCTAGTGGAAAAGCTGGCCGATCAGTGTTTAGTGCACTCCTCATGTCATCGAAAATTTCAAATTAAAATCTATAACTCATGAGTAAATCCAATTAAGCGATGTTATTCACCACTAAATATGTTACTTGTGCTCGGCTGCCTGTTTTCTATGGTTCTATAGATACAGATGGAACACATATGGTGACAAACACCCTATTACCGTATATACTCGAGTATAAGCCGACCCGAGTATAAGCCGAGACCCCTAATTTCAACCCAAAATCCCAGGAAAAGTTATTGACTCGAGTGTAAGCCTAGGGTGGGAAATACCTCATCCCCCCCTGTCATCATCCAGACCCGTCATTAACATCCTCATCATCATCCCCTTGTCATCATCCCACACATCCCCCCTTCATCATCCCCTTGTCATCATCCCACACATCCCCCCTTCATCATCCCCTTATCATCCCGCACATCCCCCCTTCATCATCCCCTTATCATCCCACACATCCCCCCTTCATCATCCCCTTGTAATCATCCCACACACCCCCTTCATCATCCCCACCCCCCTTCATCATCCCCACACCCCCACACCCCCCTTCATCATCCTCTTCTCATCATTCGCCCTCAGTGGTCTTCAACCTGCGGACCTCCAGAGGTTTCAAAACTACAACTCCCAGCAAGCCCGGGCAGCCATCGGCTGTCCGGGCTTGCTGGGAGTTGTAGTTTTGAAACCTCCGGAGGTCCGCAGGTTGAAGACCACTGCGGCCTTCAACATCATCCAGCCCCCTCTCACCCCCTTTAGTTCTGAGTACTCACCTCCGCTCGGCGCTGGTCCGGTCCTGCAGGGCTGTCCGGTGAGGAGGTGGTCCGGTGAGGAGGTGGTCCGGTGAGGAGGTGGTCCGGGCTGCTATCTTCACTGGGGGCGCCTCTTCTCCGCGCTTCCGGCCCGGAATAGAGGCGTTGCCTTGACAATGACGCAGAAGTATGTTGGCAATGAACGCACCTCTGCGTCGTTGTCACGGCAACGTGACTATTCTGAGGCCGGGCCCGAAGCGCTTAGAAGAGGCCTCCCCGGTGAAGATAGCAGCCCGGAACCACTATGCCACCGGACCACCTCCTCACCGGACCACCTCCTCTCCGGACAGCCCTGCAGGACCGGACCAGCGCCGAGCGGAGGTGAGTACTCAGAACTAAAGGGGGTGAGAGGGGGCTGGATGATGTTGAAGGCCGCAGTGGTCTTCAACCTGCGGACCTCCGGAGGTTTCAAAACTACAACTCCCAGCAAGCCCGGACAGCCGATGGCTGCCCGGGCTTGCTGGGAGATGTAGTTTTGAAACCTCTGGAAGTCCGCAGGTTGAAGACCACTGCGGGTGGGGGAGTTCACTCGAGTATAAGCCGAGGGGGGTGTTTTCAGCACGAAAAATCGTGCTGAAAAACTCGGCTTATACTCGAGTATATACGGTAGGTTCAGTTTGGCAGCAATATGGTCTTCAAAACCACAAAATACATATAACTAAACAATTAAAAATCCTGCTGCCATTGGGACCTGAGTTGGTTCTCTATCTAGTTGGTTCTCTATCTAGAAAAACAGCTTACTATCAAATATGTTAGGCCATGATCATTCCCTTAAGGTCCGCAGTGAGCTTATTATTCCATATGAATAATGAGGTATAAAATACCCAGTGTATTGCCAGTTGATTCTGTCAGAGTTTAGTTATAGAATGTTCTTCTAAATTTTGACAATTCTGTTATGATGGTCTTAATATACATACATTACATGGCCAAAAATGTCCCTCTAATGAGTGGGTTTGGTCATTTTGGCCAAAGCTGACAGGTGAAAAAAGCATACTACTGTACAATTCTCATGAGTAGAGATGAGTGAGACCAGCCTAGGAAACCTGGTCTTACTCAGGACTTTGGGGTGACAGCGGCTCGCAGAACATTCAAACATTGCCAAGCTCAGCTCATATTATCACATTACAAGCAGAGCAAAGCATTGATCATTGGCTGACCTTCTGGCACCTGCCGTGCTGAGCACCGTAGGTGCACTTCAAATCTTAGCCAGCATTATACAAGCCCATAAAAGCTATCACATTACAAACAAAGCCAAGGATTGATCAGTGAGTTGTAGTGGTGTGTGCCCAGTTGGTGCACTACAAATCCCAGCCTGAGCAAAGAGTGGGCTGACCTGTATTTGAACATAAATACGCATTTAAAGCTTTGTGAACGTAGGCCAAGTATGTTTTTTTTTGTTTTGTTTTTCTGGATTTAAAGTGTACCTGTCATTAGCAAAAACTTTATATAATGTAGATAATACCATTATATGTTTATTTGTAATATACGTTGGTTATAAAATATGTATATTTTTGGGTGAAAAATTCTGTGTGTCTCTGTGAAGAGACCAAATACAGGAAGTGTGGACAGGACAAATAGGGGTCTGTGCAGGCTCCTGGCTTGTCAATCATCCTTCTGTGTAAGCTGGGAGTGTGTCACAGAGCATCAGTGCAGAGTCCTGCTTTTCTTCAGTGCACAGAGCCCTGCTTTTCCTCAGTGTACAGAGCCCTGCTTGTCCTCAGTGTACAGAGCCCTGCTTGTCCTAGGTGTACAGAGCCCTGCTTGTCCTCAGTGTACAGAGCCCTGCTTGTCCTCAGTGTACAGAGCCCTGCATGCCCTCAGTGCACAGAGCCCTGCTTGTCCTCGGTACATAGAGCCCTGCTTGTCCTTAGTGTATAGAGCCCTGCTTGTCCTCAGTGTATAGAGCCCTGCTTGTCCTCAGTGTATAGAGCCCTGCTTGTCCTCAGTGTACAGAGCCCTGCTTGTCCTAGGTGTACAGAGCCCTGCTTGTCCTCGGTGTACAGAGCCCTGCTTGTCCTCAGTGTACAGAGCCTGCATGTCCTCAGTGTATAGAGCCCTGCTTGTCCTCAGTGTACGGGGCCCTGCTTGTCCTCACTGTACAGAGCCCTGCTTGTCCTCAGTGTACAGAGCCCTGCTTGTCCTAGGTGTACAGAGCCCTGCTTGTCCTCAGTGTACAGAGCCCTGCTTGTCCTCAGTGTACAGAGCCCTGCTTGCCCTCAGTGTACAGAACCCTGCTTGTCCTCAGTGTACAGAGCCCTGCTTGTCCTAGGTGTACAGAGCCCTGCTTGTCCTCGGTGTACAGAGCCCTGCTTGTCCTCAGTGTACAGAGCCCTGCTTGCCCTCAGTGTACAGAGCCCTGCTTGTCCTCGGTACATAGAGCACTGCTTGTCCTTAGTGTACAGAGCCCTGCTTATCCTTAGTGTAGAGAGCCCTGCTTGTCCTCAGTGTACAGAGCCTGCTTGTCCTCAGTGTACAGAGCCCTGCTTGTCCTCAGTGTATAGAGCCCTGCTTGTCAACAGTGCACAGAGCCCTGCTTGTCCTCAGTGTACAGAGCCCTGCTTGTCCTCGATACATATAGCCCTGCTTGTCCTTAGTGTACAGAGCCCTGCTTGTCCTCAGTGTACAGAGCCCTGCTTGTCCTCAGTGTACAGAGCACTGCTTGTCCTCAGTGTATAGAGCCCTGTTTGTCATCAGTGTACAGAGCCCTGTTTTTCTACCTGGGTTGACAATAACTATCCATTTAAAAACATTGATAGTGAACGTGGCATAGCCATGTAAGCCATGAACGTTGCATAGCCATGTAAGTGGGAAGTCTAGTTACTTCTGTGGTAGAAAATACTTATGTTGCCCCATATTTAACCCCTTAAGGAAATTTTTTTGTTTTTTCTTCGCCTTCTAATAGCCATAATGCTTTCCATATCTAGCTTGTTTTGTTTTTTTTGCACCACTGATTGTGTTTGTAATTATTATGGGGCACAACTGAAAAAAAAATATTTCTATGCAGTTCTCTTTTCGGTAAAAATGACACATTATCTAAATTTTGTAGGTCTACAGTATACAATTAAAATGATAACCAATTTGTATGGGTTTTGTTTTATTTTACTACTTTTAAAAAATTATATCACTTTGTATGAAAATCAGTATGCTTAAAATTATCCTATTTTGACCCCTATACCTTTTTTTATTTCTCTATATACAGGGATGTATGAGGGCTTATTGTTTGTGGCGTGATCTGTAGTTTTTATCAGTACATTTTCTGTTGTGATGGGACTTTTTGATCGCATTTTATTCATTGTTTATGATATATAAAGTGACCAGAAATACCCAATCATGGCCAATTTTTTTTACGTGTACGCCATTGACCATGTGGTTAACTTACCATTATAATTTAATAGTTCAGACTTTCACGCACGTCGCAACACCATGTATGGTTTATGCTTACTTTTGTTTACACTATTATTTATTTAAAAAATAGGAAAAGGGGGTCTGGTTTAAACTTTTATTCAGATTTATTAACCCCTTAAGGACTCAGCCCATTTTGGCCTTAAGGACTCAGACAATTTAATTTTTACGTTTTCATTTTTTCCTCCTCGCCTTCTAAAAATCATAACTCTTTTATATTTTCATCCACAGACTAGTATGAGGGCTTGTTTTTTGCGCGACCAGTTGTCCTTTGTAATGACATCACTCATTATATCATAAAATGTATGGCGCAACCAAAAAACACTATTTTTGTGGGGAAATTAAAACGAAAAACGCAATTTTGCTAATTTTGGAAGGTTTTGTTTTCACGCCGTACAATTTCTGGTAAAAATGACGTGTGTTCTTTATTCTGAGGGTCAATACGATTAAAATGATACCCATTATAATATACTTTTATATTATTGTTGCGCTTAAAAAAAATCACAAACTTTTTAACCAAATTAGTACGTTTATAATCCCTTTATTTTGATGACCTATAACTTTTTTATTTTTCCGTATAAGCGGCGGTATGGGGGCTCATTTTTTGCGCCATGATCTGTACTTTTTTTTGATACTGATACTACATTTGCATATAAAAAACTTTTAATACATTTTTTATAATTTTTTTTTAATAAAATGTATTAAAAAAGTAGGAATTTTGGACTTTTAAAATTTTTTTTCGTTCACGCCGTTCACCGTACGGGATCATTAACATTTTATTTTAATAGTTCGGACATTTACGCACGCGGCGATACCAAATATGTCTATAAAGAAAGTTTTTTCGCTTTTTGGGGGTAAAATAGGAAAAAACGGACGTTTTACTTTTTTATTGGGGGAGGGGATTTTTCACTTTTTTTACTTTTACTTTAACATTTTTTAACATTTTTTTTTACACTTGAATAGTCCCCATAGGGGACTATTCATAGCAATACCATGATTGCTAATACTGATCTGTTCTATGTATAGGACATAGAACAGATCAGTATTATCGGTCATCTCCTGCTCTGGTCTGGTCGATCACAGACCAGAGCAGGAGACGCTGGGAGCCGCACGGAGGAAGGTGAGGGGACCTCCGTGCGGCGTTATGAATGATCGGATCCCCGCAGCAGCGCTGCGGGCGATCCGATCGTTAATTTTAATCGCGAACTGCCGCAGATGCCGGGATCTGTATTGATCCCGGCACCTGAGGGGTTAATGGCGGACGCCCGCGAGATCGCGGGCGTCGGCCATTGCCGGCTGGTCCCTGGCTGCGATCAGCAGCCGGGATCAGCCGCGCATGACACGGGCATCGCTCCGATGCCCGCGGTTATGCTTAGGACGTAAATGTACGTCCTGGTGCGTTAAGTACCACCTCACCAGGACGTACATTTACGTCCTGCGTCCTTAAGGGGTTAAAGGGGTACTCCGGGGGAAAACTTTTTTTTTTTTTTTTTTTTTATCTACTGATGCCAGAAAGTTCAACAGAGTTGGAAATTAATTTTATTAAAAAAATCTTAATTCTTTCAGTACTTATTAGCAGCTGTATACTACAGAGGAAATTCATTTCTTTTCTGTCTGACCACAGTGCTCTCTGCTGACACCTCCATCCATGTCGGGAACTGTCCAGAGCAGGAGAAAATCCCCATAGCAAACATATGCTGCTTTGGACAGTGCCTAAAATGAACAGAGGTATTAGCAGAAAGCACTGTGACAGAAAAGAAATCCCAAAGGAAAAGAATTTCCTCTTTAGTATACAGCCGCTAATAACTACTGGAAGGATTAAGAATTTTTAATAGAAGTAATTTACAAATCTGTTTAAAGGGGTTATCCAGGAAAAAACTTTTTTTTATATCAACTGGCTCCAGAAAGTTAAACAGATTTGTAAATTACTTCTATTTAAAAAACATCTTAATCCTTCCAGTACTTATGAGGTGCTGAAGTTAAGGTTGTTCTTTTCTGTCTAAGTTTTCTCTGATGACACGTGTCTCGGGAACCGCCCAGTTTAGAAGAGGTTTGCTATGGGGATTTGCTTCTAAACTGGGCGGTTCCCGAGACACGTGTGATTAGAGAGCACTTAGACAGAAAAGAACAACCTTAACTTCAGAATCTCACAAGTACTGAAAGGATTAAGATTTTTTAATAGATGTAATTGACAAATCTGTTTAACTTTCTGGAGCCAGTTGATAAAAACAAAACCAAAAAAAAAACACTTTTATTTTTACTATTTAAAAAAATGTTTTAGTCCCTATAGGGGACTATTACATGAAATTATGAGACTGCGTACACTGTTCAATGCAATTGCCATTGCACAGCATTGATCAATGTTATGGGCGCTTCATTGCTCCAGCATACCATGGCTGACTGGAGCCTTGGAGTGCCGTTTGGATGGTTGGAAGCAGGTAAGGGCCTCCCGCCGCCCTCTCAGCTGATTTGGATTCTGCAAAAGCATGCAAAATCTACTAGCTCAGTGAGTTTTTAACCAAGCTGTTAGTTACCACGGGTTACCGCTTGTTGCCATAAATTTGACATTAGTTTAGCCTTAAAACCAATATAAAACTACTTCAATTTATTACTAGGTGACCCTAGCAGTGTTATATAGGGCTTTAGAGTTCATAATCAGTGTTATACATGTGTTTTGAGGCATATTTTATTGCTGGTCTACAGAGAACCCATTCACCACTAACCAAACTTTTTGGGAAAGTCAGGCAAGCCTGTCAAACCGAGCTTTTGAAAAGGTTGGTCAATTCTAGCCATAAGGAAATAACTGCTGACTGAGCTGTTCTGAAGAGCTCGTCAAGGTTAAAGTAACATTACAACCTTTCAAACAATCTCAATCAAGAAAGAAACAAAAGGAGAGCAAAAAAATAAGGCTGGGTTCACATGTAGTTTTTGGTTAGTATTTGATCGGTAATGTGGTTAGAATTTTGATCAGTATTTTTAGCAAAAACCAGAAATGGTTTACTTGCTAGCCAATAGCAAATTAATGACTAGGCTCATTGCTTAATACATTCCTTTTTAATTAAGCAGCTGTAAGTTTTCTATTGTTAAGTGGAAGTGCCTACAAGAAAAAATATCCCTACTATGAATTAGCAGACTTCACAAGCCCAAAAATATGGGGCCTCATAATGTTAAGGCAGACGATCAAGTGTTGCAACACCAGTGTGCCCTTAGTTGCAACACTCACAACCAAATTCCATAAAGCACCATCATCACAGGACTGGTTTCAAAGAATGTTCATTATAATAATATGGACATTTGATGACTGAGCAGCTGCGCCATGCACTTTTCACACTGAGATTACCATTTGAAATTCAGATGGATGCTGGAGCAGTGCTAACATCTGGCAGTCTAGTTGAAAATCTCACTATGGCAGATGGATGTTTATGGCTCATTGTTAAGTGTTATGTATGAGAAATAGTAGTTTGGGACAGTTTTTTCTGGTTTAGTATAGATGGTTTAGTTTTAACAAATTAAACTTCTTAAGAACATCTGTCATCTTTCTTGACATGCCTGTTGTAATACTTACTCATATGAAATAATGATTCTGGAGCATCTATTCTTGCATTGTGCCCTTACACCTGTTAATATAACAACTGGGTGTTGCCATTGCCATTTTCAGTAGGATGTGCCCCTACATAGTTTAATATGGTGGCCTTGTAGAGACAAGCCCCAGACATTTGCCACTCCCCTTTAAATAAATCATACTCCCCAAATGAATGCCCTAGACATGCCCTGGTACCAGGGCTCAAGTCCTGCAGGAACCCATGGGAACTGAGTTCCTGCACTTTTTCCACAGCAGTAACACAGTTTCCATTAGCAGGACCAGCCCTTGAAGAAAATCTGTCATCAGAATCACCCTCACTAAACCTGTTACACAGGCTTGTAGTGCGGGTGATCCTGATTAAAACGCTTCTTACCTGGTTAAAAATGGTTCAGCGGTTCTTCAGATACCTATATTTTTAGTTTTCTGTTATTCCCTGGCTTGGGACTCAGTGGGAGGTCTTATCATCTGGGACTCGGCTATACGTCATTCTAGCTGGGCGGAGCGGCCGCCCGGCTCATAAATATTCATGACCTTATCCTCATGCGCGGTCCTCCCCACCAGACCTAGAAAAAGGAGTTAGACTACGAGGATAAGTTCATGAATATTCATGAGCCGGACGGCAGCTCCGCCCAGCTAGAATGACGTGTGGCCGAGTCCCAGATGATAAGACCTCCCACTGAGTCCCAAGCCAGGGAATAACAGAAAACTAAAAATATAGGTATCTGAAGAACCGCTGAACCATTTTTAACCAGGTAAGAAGCGTTTTAATCAGGATCACCCGCACTACAAGCCTGTGTAACAGGTTTAGTGAGGGTGATTCTGATGACAGATTTCCTTTAAGTGGAAATCTTGTGTGAGTTCCCACACTTTTGTTTCCACGACTTGACCCCTGCCTGATACACACTTTTATCATATCCCAAAATTCATTCTGACTTCATACTTCAGACCTTAAAATAATTTTACACGAGCCTTCAGATGCTAAAATGTAGGCCTCTTCATCAGACTGCAAAATTATTACTTATACATATTTACTGAACCTCAAAATGAATGTATCCTAAGTGAATTCAGACTTCAGACCCCAGAATTCAGACTATACTTTATTAGCTCCACCCATAATGGGCCTAAACCAGGGTCGACAACAAAGCACTGAGTGATAAAAAAAAATGCAGTAAGTACCAAGACTTGCCTAATCTTTTAGAGATCTCCAAAGCCTATTGTCAGCTGTTGTGTTTTGCATTGGTCTAACAGAAAGGAATGCAAAAAGTACATGTCATTATATGTTGTACACCCCTGGTATATACATTAGGATCATCCTTCATATAGAATAAAATGTTATCATGTTAAATTTGTCTTTATTATTGTAGTCTTGCTACATTTTCTCAAGGAGATATTTCTAGATCCGCAATGAAAAACAATTACTTTTTTTTTTATCCTTTTTTGTCAGATTTTTTTCTATCGAAGTCTCACAGATATTGGCCCAGATTCAGCGATCTGTCTGCAACAAATCACAGCTAATTTTTCATTTTACCAGAGCAATTTTAGAAAGGAAAAATAAGCTGTGGTTGGTTGCTGTCACTATCAGACACATTTTTGTCTTAGACAGATTGATAAATCGGGGCACTTGTTTTAGGCATCTAAGAACATTTTTAATTGTTTATATGCAACTGAAAGACATATATTCATGGAAAAAAACTAATTTGAAATCCCTACTGGTTTATGTAAATTAATTCCGACCATGCAAACTTCATGATGTTGATGAACAGATCAAGCATTGAGTTATTATATCAGGAAAACGATCTAAACTACCCAGACATGGAATAATATTATTTTAATCTTAATATATTACTAAGATGTTTACAAGTGACATTCCATAAAGGCTTTTTGTAGGAATTTTATGGTGTTTAGTTGAATAGGCATACAACCAATGCCTCACACACTTTCAACATTGATTTTGTAGTGAAAAGTATAACATTGTAGTTGTCAATCTGTTATTTTTTAGGGTGAATAGAAATATTAAATTATTACATTCAGTGAAATTGTGTCAGTGGGAAATTTGTGTCAGTGAATTTCCTTAGTTAAATATGTTGTCTATTAAATACTTTTTCATTGAAATATGTCCAGGCTGGGGTACTCGTCTCCACTGATCCCACACCACCCCCATCAAGTTTTGCTGCACAGCACTTCAAGGTGTCAGACAGTGAATTATAAACAGTACTTCCCCCTCCTCCTGAACCCTTTGTATGGATCATTATTTAATAATAAAAAAAACAATAACACTTTATGACTGTAGTACACTGTTAAAAAAAAATAAAGGGAACACTAAAATAACTAATCGTAGGAAATACTTTAATCTTTACATAGTTTAATGTGCTGACAACAAAATCACACAACAATTATCAATGGAAATCAAATTTATCAACCCATGGAGGTCTGGATATGGAGTCACACTCAGAATCAAAGTGGAAAACCACACTACAAGCTGATCCAACTTTGATGTAATGTCCTTAAAAATAGTCAAAATGAGGCTCAGTAGTGTGTGTGGCCTCTACGAGCCCGTATGACCTCCTTATAACGTCTGGGCATGCTCCTGATAAGGTGGCGGATGGTCTCCTGAGGGATGTCCTCCCAGACCTGGACTAAAGCATCCGCCAAATCCAGGACAGTCTGTGGTGCAATGTGGCGTTGGTGGATGGAGTGAGACATGATGTACCAGATGTGCTCAACCAGATTCAGGTCTGGGGAACGGGCAGGCCAGTCCATAGCATCAATGCCTTGCTCTTGCAGGAACTGCTGACACACTACAGCCACATACGGTCTAGCATTGTCTTGCATTAGGATTATCCCAGGGCCAGCCGCACCAGCATATTGTCTCACAAGGGGTCTGAGGATCTCATCTCGTTACCTAATGGCAGTCAGGCTACCTCTGGCAAGCACATGAGGGCTGTGCGGCCCCCCAAAGAAATGCCACCCCACACCATTACTGACCCACCAACAAACAGGTAATGCTGGAGGATGTTGCAGGCAGCAGAACGTTCTCCACAGCATCTCCAGACTCTGTCACACCTGTTACATGTGCTCAGTGTGAACCTGCTTTCATCTGTGAAGAGCACAGGGTGCCAGTGGCAAATTTGCCAATCTTGGTGTTCTCTGGCAAATGCCAAACTTCCTGTATGGTGTTGGGCTGTAAGCACAACCCCCACTTGTGGACGTCGGGCCCTCATACCACCCTCATGGAGTCTGTTTCTGACCTTTTGATTGGACACATGCACATTTGTGGCCTGCTGGAGGTCATTTTGCAGGGCTCTGGCAGTGCTCCTTCTGCTCCTCCTTGCACAAAGGCGGAGGTAGTGGTCCTGCTGCTGGGTTGTTGCCCTCCTACAGCCTCCACCACATCTCCTGATGTACTGGTCTGTCTCCTGGTAGCGCCTCCATGCTATAGACGCTACGCTGACAGACACAGCAAACCTTCGTGCCACAGCTCACATTGATGTGCCATCCTGGATGAGCTGCACTACCTGAGCCACTTGTGTGGGTTGTAGTCTCCGTCTCATGCTACCACTAGAGTGAAAGCACCGCCAGCATTCAAAAGTGGCCAAAACATCAGCCAGGAAGCAGAGGAACTGAGAAGTGGTCTCTGGTCACCACCTGCAGAACCACTCCTTTATTGGGGGTGTCTTGCTAATTGCCTATCATTTCCACCTGTTGTCTGTTCCATTTGCACAACAGCATGTGAAATTGATTGTCAATCAGTGCTGCTTCCTGAGTGGACAGTGTGATTTCACAGAAGTGTGATTGACTTGGAGCTACTTTGTGTTGTTTAAGTGTTCCCTTTATTTATTTTTTTGAGCAGTGTATGTTTAGGACACATTACACATAAATATGTTGCCTGTACCAGAACAAAGACCCATTCTTTAAGAGCAGCTGCCTTGGTTTAAGGCTTCCTTTTGTTACTTGGACTGTCAATACAGAGGAGATGTTTGGCCTGCCACTAAAATTAGATCTTTTTGGGGGTATTAGGAGTCAGGGCTAAAGCAAACAGCTGTTTGGTGCTACACCTCCAATACACGAGAGGTCCTCTGTAATGGCACAGTCCCATTAATAGGAATGTGTAAACTAAATTTTTGTTTTGTTGATTTTAATCTTTTTTATTTCATTTTTGAACATTATCATGAGGACAGCTGCCATGCCTATAGACATAGGAAAGACTAGCCTAAAGCTGACTTATTATTATTGACTATTATGGGTGAGTCTTCTATGCATACTCTGTAACCTGTGTAGAGGCAGGGGAGCTGTAACTATCGCCTATTGTGAATAGTATTTTTATTCCTATTTATACATAGGTTTTACCTTCTGCCTGTGATGATAAGAACAGTGTTGAATAGTTTTCTCTACAGAACAGAATGTATCACCCTATTTGCTCGATTGAAAACTGCAAGGTTTTAGGATTATTTTAAAATATAAATAGAAGGTTTAAAAACCCTAACCAAAATTATTTAAAAATATGATTTATCTTGATTTATTTTTAATAACTTAAATGTATCATTTTGTGATGAAATAATGCCTTTAAATTAATGTTTTATTCATTTGCTTTTGAGCACTCATTTTATCCATTATCTTTACCTATAAAAGGACAGCACATAATAATTTATCAGTTTATCTGAAGTATAAATCTGGATGTGACTCACCCTACTCAGAAGGCCCTTTACATGGATTTTTCCCATTTCTCATCTCACTAGATTTGCTACAATAACCCTTTTAAGTGTTAAGCAGTTAGAATTATTATTGGCCTTGGCACCAGTTTAATTGCTTGGTAGTAATCACATAGTCATAATCATCAATCTGCACGTTCAGCCTAATCATGGTTATTGCCTCAATTAAACAGTTAAGGCCACAGATTGCTCCAAAATGGCTGAATAAGAGTACAGCCTTATAATGCCTAATACATAGCCAGACAGAAGTAGTAATAATATTAAAGGACAACTGCAGCGGAATTACACTTATCCCCTATCCACAGGATAGGGGATAAGTGTTTGATCGCGGGGGGTCCGACCGCTGGAACCCACCTCGATCTCCCTAACGGGGCACCGCCATTAGCGCCCATGGTGACGTAGCGTCGACCTAGAGGTCGACCGTGACGCCCCGTCTCCTCCACGTCCCCATAAAGTTCTATGGGGGATGCGGGGAGGCACGAATGCTGCCTCCCCGCCTCTCCCATAGAGATGTATGGAGGAGGCGTGCCGGCCGCAACGTCATGCTGGTATCCTCGCTCTCCGTCGCTGCCATCACGCCGCTACGTTAAGACGACGAAGGAGCGCCGGCCATGCAGGGGTTCCCGGCACGGAGCAGTCACCGAGGAGGCAGGTAAGGTCCCTCCCGGTGTCCTGTAAGCTGTTCGGGACGCCGCGATTTCACCGCGGCGGTCCCGAACAGCCCAACTGAGCAGCTGGGTTAGTGTCACTTACGCTTCAGACACGGCGGTCAGCTTTGGTCACCGCGTCTGAAGGGTCAATACAGGGCATCAGCGCGATCGATCGTTGATGGCCGCAGGGACCGCCGTGATAGGACAGGTTTTAATGTGTATTTGCCGTATAAGACGCACCAGCTCCCCCCCCCCCCCCAGTTTGGGGAAGAAAAAGTGCGTCTTATATGGTGAAAAATACGGTAACAGGAAGAGGCAGGGCCACCCACAGCCCAACAGGTTCATTATAGTTAATGTCAGATATTGGCATAGATTATTACAGTCATCTACGCAAGCTCATATTGCACCTGATAATAAACACTTTGCATTAGGACTGATGTGTGAAAGACTAGTCATAATAAAGTGTTGGGTTCACATGTAGTATTTTGGTTAGTTCTTTTTAATCAAAAACCAGAAGTTGAACCAAGACACAGAAGAATTGGTCAATTTGCACCTTTTTCTGTGTTTTAGCTAAAATACTGTCCAAATACTGACCACTGAGAAATGCTAAAACACACATACAGAGTTTAAGGGTAAGTTCACATTTCCGTCACAGATTTTGTTCAAATAACTTGACAAAAAAACATGGTAAGCACTATTTTTCCATCTGACTAAAATCCAGTAAAATGATGGATGCCAGCTAGAATATCAATTATTGTCAATTGGATTCAAGCAGGCAACATTGGCATCCATCATGCAGCAGATTTGGGTCTCAGTCTGGATGACATATCAAAAGTTTATATACAGACAATAATGCTTTAAGGGCATTCAGGGCCGGTTTTAGGCTTAGCGTGGCCCTGGGCAAAATCAAAAGTGGGGCTCCAAAAGTCGTAATAGTGCACTAACCAGATTTGCACATTTTTGGTCACTTCATATACCACAAAAAATATCTAAAAAGCAATTGAAAAGTCCCATCAAAACAAAAAATGGTACTGATAAAAACTACAAATCACAGCGCAAAAAATTACCCTCATACATCCCCATATACAGAAAAATAAAAGTTATAGGGATCAGAATAGTACAATTTTAAGCCTAATTTTTGTACAAAAACTAAAGTAGTAAAAAGAAAAACCTATATAAATTGGGTATTGTTGTAACCGTATGGACCTACAAAATAGATAAAGTGTGTCGTTTTTACTAAAATGTGCACTGCATAGAAACAGATGCCCCCAACTTTTACAAAATGGCGTTGTAATATTGAGGTTCTGAACCAGTGCGTAGTATAACAACATGCCTGCTACCCATCACCACTGCAAGCAGCCACTGCTCTTTGTGGCAGAGGGCAACACCACCATCGCGCCTGATCCTAAGGTGGTGAGGGTGGTGTGATGGAGTTCCATGCGCCCCAGACAAATTTGCGTCCGTTTCCAAACCGGCTCTTCAATATACATTTCTTGCCTCCACCTCCCCGCTCTGTATTACTGGCTACTGCGTGCGTGCTGCTGCAGCCTCTGATCCTCCCACCTGCCTGACTTCCATCCTCCTGCTAGTTTTTTTACTCCCATCACCCTTACACACTGCCGTTGCTACCCATCGAGAATGGCCATTAAAGTCTCTTTTTTTCTGAAGAATTTAACGGTCGTTCTTGTGACGGGGAGCAACAGGCAACAACGGGTCCCGGCGGCACCCATTTACCATTATGGGTGCCGCCCCAGGCGCCATTATTTTTAGATGGGATTAGTGGGAGAAAAAGACCCCGGGCTTCTTCATACATCCCCCCCCCCCCCCCCTTTGAACTATCAGACACACTTTGTAGTCTACCTTCATCTGGGGCAAGTCTTTCAGTGTTTTACCTCCTATTTCTTGGCTCGAACGGTAGTTAGCTTTACCCTACTTACCAGTGGTTCTCATCCCCAGTATCTATACTAAATTTCTTATTAAGTTGTCTCCCACCATGCCTAGTTACTTGCATGCTTGAAGCAAGTAGCTATGTATCACATTTACTAAAAAGGAGGTCTTGTCTAAGCTCTCCTTGGGCTTTTCTTGGTGTATCAGACTACAGAAGAATTCCTGTCCCATATATGGGTTACTTGCCCGAAAATAGATCCCCTACTGGAGAAATGTCCTCCCCATGATAAAACAAATTACAGGGACATCTATCCCATTGTATAGTCCTTTGTTCCTACAATGGCCGCTACGTCAAGCATCCCACCCTCTGATATCTGATTTGGCCACCCAAATATTGATGGCAGCAAAATTGTAAATTCCCGCTACTTGGCGATCCATGGAACCTCTGACATTGGTCGCCTGTGTGACCAAGGTAGATGCCCGGTGTCACTTAGAAGAATTAGCTAGCTGGGAATTTGCATCACACTGAGGGACATTTATCATTGTTGCTTTGATATGCAAGTTCTGAAGGCATTTTTTTTTTTGCTTTAGTATTGCTTATGTGCTACATATTTACCCTACTATCACAGGGGGTTGATAAACTTGCTGCATATAAGCAAAACAAAAAAGTCGCAGCTGAGACTTTTGTGAGACATTTTTGCCACTTTTTAAATTTGCTCACGTTTTGTACTCCAGGTCAGACCTGGAGCAGACTTGCAACTTTTTGTAAGGGGTTTTGCCTACATGCGACTTTCGCACATCATAAATACCTGACCACTGCAAAGTGAAAACTGAAATTTGCTTAGGTATGGCTGTTTGAAACTTTTTGCTTACTCACAAAAGTCGCACAAAAAAAAGCTTAGGCGCATGGGCAACTTTTGTTCGCAAAAAATAAAAAAGGCTCTAAATACCTTAATAAATGTCAATAGAGCCTACAGTGAATGGCTCAGGCCAGTTACTGATAAATGTAGAGCTAGAACAAAGAGGTGAAGATATGATGTATTTATACTAGCCCCTTTCCTTTCCTTATTCTTCATTTAGGTTTCTTGTAAGAAACGTCAACTGTCTGGGCATTTCCGGCCCTGTATATAGATATGATCTTAGACTTGTTCACTTTATGTTTACTTTACTTTACCTAAATGTAATACAAATTGTCTCTCTAGCTTTCTTTACTATACCAATGGTTCATGGACTGTTTTTCTATTCAGTACGCATGTGTATGCTGTGATATAAGGCCTGCATGCCGCATTGCAGACACCTTCAATCTTCTCATGTGCACTAATTTGTATTGTATTTTGTTGTAAAAAATATATAAAACTATAAAAAAATGAAAAGAAATAGAGAGCATTGAGAACAGTGAACCAACAGTGTAGTTATCAAAGCCTATACTTTATACTTTCCATATTTGTTTAGAGATACGCCTTTTTTTGTACTGTATCCTTGTTTTTTAAATTGCTCTGTTACTTTTCTTCCAATTTGTGTCTGCCAGCTCAGTCAAAATAATAACATAGGAATAAAAAATATGCAAAAATGTAATTGGTTGTGAAAAACTGGCTCTGGTATGGCAATGCTTTTCCAGGCACGCTTCCACAGCATGATAATAAGTGATTGCCTATATCTTTATTATTGAGTGAGAATTACAGAACTGAATTTCAAAGTTCATTAGAAATTTACCAAATCATATATTTCTAGAGAACAACCTCCATATAAGCTGCAAGTCAGCCCTGTCTGCATCACTTATGTAACTAAAGAAATTAATAAATAAAGCCAAGCACGAGATAAAATGTAAGTAAGCATTTGAGACGTAGAAGTACATTTCCCTCTGAATTAATGAAAGTGGCAGTGGCCTGCGGTGAGACAGTTCTAGATTCGCTTTGAAGTCAGAATAGAGATTTCAGGCTGGTGATTTTATTGATGATAATAACACTCAGCTTATTGCTGAAGCAATTACTTTTAGTGTGTTTCTGGAATTGCTGTTATGTCTTGCACTTGCACACTTATCAATTCAGCCATCAAAAATCTCATTCGGATGGGATGATGCATTTTCAAGCAGTACTGGAGCAGCTTTAACTGCTTTGCCCAAGAGAGAAGAAATCCAGTGGACTAGAGGCATCTAGGTTCCTCCAAGTGTTTTATTCACTGTGCTTACAGCACACGGACAAGTATATAAGGAAAGGGTGGAGGATAAAAGACTTCTGTTTGCTTATTTACTTTCTCTCTTTAACAAAGAATTACATTTTAATATAAAGAAAGTATGAATATATGATTTGAGAATTGAAAGCAAAAACACTTGGGAGAATGTTTTTTTAATCATCTGTTCCCCAATCAGTGGCCAAGAGTGGCTATTAGGCCCATTGCATGTGCCTCCAAAGCTTTTCGTAGCTGTAGTCACTCATATGAATCAATAGCAATAGATGGCCATAGAGACTCGTCTATTGTTTAAATCAAGTTTTTATGTTAACCATATTTTTTCAAAAAAATTTTGGGTGATTTTTTTCCAAATTTAAATTTTAATATAATTTTTTTTTGTTTTAAATAATAATCCTAAAATGTTTCATTCTGGCCAAAAGGTCTAAAGCTGAGACTTCCTGTTCAGATCACTTCCCAGCAGTGCCCTCCCTATCAACACAGACAGGGGTACAGTTAAAGGTGACAGTAGTATATAGATAACAGAGGCACACACAATAGTTGTGGCTCACAGATCATTCTTCCCTCCCTCTTGAACAGTGTTTCTCAAGCATGGTCCTCAAGACCCCCCAACATGTTTTCAGGATTTCCTTAGTCTTTCATAGATGATAAACAGTAACTGTGGTGATGCCTGATTCACTAAACATAATTATATCACCTGACTAAGGAAATCCAGAAAACATGACCTGTTGGGATGTCTTGAGGGCCGCGCTTGAGAAACACTGCTCTAGAATCACTTCTGAAAAGGTCAACAAGCATGCACAAGCACCTTTTCCATTTCATGTGAATGGGACAGCTTCAGTCTATTGTGGTCTATGGCCATGGGGCTTGCTGTAAAGCATATTACTAAGTGCTATAAAAACAGTTAAGGCAATATGGCTGTCCTCATAATAATGTACAAGAAAAGGAAATTTAAAACATTTTTAAAAAAAGATTAGGAAAAAAAACATTTATCTGGCTCAAATCAGTTAAAGAAAATCTAGATGACACATCACCTTTAAGCTGGCCATACACACAAGATGTTTCTATCTCTCCCGATCCCACTATACATGCACACTTGGCTCTGCTGGGACACCTATGATGGCATGACAATCAATGGCAATGATTATGTCTCTGGAACCGTTTTTTCTGACATTTTTTGTCGCATCTCAAGAAGCCAAATACACATTAGATGGCTAACTAATCTAGCCAAAATTGGTGGGTTCAGCTAATAGTTATCTAGTGGTTGTGGCCAGCTTCACAGAAGGAGGAAAACCGTCTAGTGACATCTGTATGTAGCCCCCCAGTAAGCTAATATCTGACCCTCAGAACAAGACTAGGGAGGACATCCAAACCAGAGACACCCATCTATAAACAACACTTTTTTTTTCATTGAAAGTAATCTTATTTAGATTCAGATGTCAGATAAAGATTTACTGCAACATAACAAAATAAATATCACATCAGGAGCATAGCATACTTCAAAAGCAAAGAACCTATACTATGTATATTATACACTGCACTCCACCATTATGCCAGTAAAGCTACATAAGCGATTCAGTGTGCAACGAAAATAGGTAAAATAGGGCACAGGAAGGGAATCCCAGCAGGGGAGGAGGTTGCTAGCATGAAAAAGGAATGTGTGGGGTACTAGTGGGGGCGCATCTACAATTCCATACCCCTTGACTTCTTTACTCTGATCCTCTTTTTGGTATACATTACTATCTATGGTTAAAGCCACACATGCTCCATGAGTTGTTGCTATTTTTTTGTTTTTCTGAAAAATTTCCAGCTGCTTTAGAGACTAGAAGCGTGATAATCATTTATTTGGTATTGTGATGTTTAATTTCTTTACTTTTAATCAGCACCATGCGTCTTATTGTGATATTTTCTCATATGTTGCTACTGTATATTATTCAAAGTTACTAGCAGCAGGGGAGTAATAGTCATCATCATTTATTATTAACAGGACATGTGTCATCCAGAGGCTAAGCATTGTAGCTCCCATGCATAATGGTTTTAGCTATCCATTAGCTTTTTAAGTGTTTTACATTTTTAGTGTCTTTATATATCTTTGTATTGTTCAATAATAATTTATCATTGTGTTCTAGTGCTTTTTTTTATCTACATTTGCAAATGTATTTTTCTTTTATTTTTGCGCTTATATAAATTTTTTGTATGCATTATTTTTTTCAAAGTTCAAAAATCCGTCATTTTGACCCTTTGGTGTTGCTAGACCATTATTTAAAGTGATGGATGCAGTGGTCACGAATTTATTACCTGCGTGTTTTAGAGTTTTGCGCAAATTTTGCCGCAACTGATAGGGAGAGAGAGAGAGAGGGAGAATAAGGTAGAGAATAAGAATGTTTAAAGACATAAAAAGTTAAAAATGTAAAAAATATTCAAAGGAAAAGTAAAGCAATTGTCCATATGAAACAATCAGATGTATTATTTAAGGTACAAAAAAGAAATGGTAAAGATATAAGAAACAATAAGATTGATAGCAATGGCCAACATCTCACAATTTCATGTGCCAAGTTTAAAAAAAATATCCGACAAAGTGATGATAACATAATAATAAAAAAAATAAAATAAAAAAAAAGTGAAGGGTAAAAAAAATAAATATATATATATATATATATATATATATATATATAGATATATAGATATATATACATATTCAGCTAAAACCTGTCTCTTGAACAATAAAGTTTTTTTTCCTGTCCTGCGGCAAGGTAAACCACTATTCAAATGTGAGGGAGACTCTTAGACTCTTCTTTTAGATATTAATTTGCCTGAAAATTAAAACTAAAACAAATAAAACCTCAAGATGTCTCTGCATATATCCTATAGCAACAAATTGGTGTGCCACCATAGATCTTGAGGGAGGCAGTTTTTTCTGGCTTTGGGTGGCCATAGGTGTTTGAGGCAATGCAGGCAGAGATTTAGACTTCTCACACTGGATCACAGTTAAAAGGCAGAGTGGGAGGTATTAGCTTTCTGCTGATGAGAATTAGAGACAGGAGCCCTTTAAGGTAGTGGAGCAAGAGTCAGTGAAGGATGTGTGCAAGATGTGTGGCTGAGGAATTGAGTTAAGAAGTTATCTATAGACATTGCAGGAGAATTATGGAAGTCCTCTGTTGGACATTGTCTTTTGAAGTTAAGAGCATGAATTTAGTGCATTTGGTCTGAATCACTGTGAGCCACACTCTTGTGCCAATGGCACACGGTCAGAGAATGTGTATGGCACAACCTTAGTTATATACAATCGCCTAGTAAACTGATAAGTAGCAATCATTTGCTAGATACAGAGGCAAAGATAGTCTTAAACTAGAAACTTTTAGTGTAGTAGCAATACTTTAGTGAATATAGGACAAAAGTTCCCCAGGCCAATAAGAAATGTCCTTATATAAAGTGCAACAGCATTTTCAGTGCCACTAAAAAGTAGATATGTGGCTTTGCAATATGGAGATATGGCACACTCAGTCTAGTAACATAGTAACATACAGCACCAGTCAGTAGGTAGATGTGCGTATATACAGTGGCAGCTGTTGGGCAAAAGAAAAGGGCCACCTTGATGTTAGGGAAAATAGTGGTAGACTTGGGATGATATTAAGTAGCATTTCATTCTTGGACCCAGTGTCTAATGTCTTAGGCTAACCCTGACTTTGGTCATCCTGGGCACATGCATTGGACCTCTGGCCTGCTTCCCCGGGCTAACTCCACTTTCAACTGCATTTATGTTCTCGGAATATTTGGTAATGTTGTAATATAGTCAATATAATGTTGTAGTGGCCACGGTATGGCAATATAATTTAGGCATTGTATGGTTGTGTTATTGGTAATACTGGTCTTTGTTAAGTGCATTTTGTTCAGTAAAACTATAGAGGTAATGTGTCATTATATGGTGAAAATATTAAGTCTTAGTATAGCAGGGCGTACCTGTACGTCCCCATTTTAGAGTCCTTAATGACTGAGGGCCTATTCAGCAGGCATCCCGGCACATCGCCGAGGGGGGTCCTTCGTTGGTCAATTCAGACTGGCAATCTGTGGTGATTCCAGGTTATACGGGTCTCCTGTGACCCAGAAAATAAGGGGGATTGGGGGTGTCTAAGACACCTACAATCCCCCTGAAGGGATAGGAGTGAGGTGGCAGGGGTGCCACCTCTCCTATCCCTGCTATTGGTCGGTCAATAGCAGATCGGGGGCGGGGGGTTAAAGTGCGGTTCCCCCGTTCTTCCCACCCACAGTAGTTCGGGCAGAACAGGGGAACTGTAGTGGAACTGGCACTGGAGGATCACTTACCATCGGTGGGGAACGTCAGCGGCGGCAGTAGGTGGATGTAAAGTGCTCTGTGGGCGAACTACCATGCTCAGAAGAGAAGGAGCGCCATTTGGCTTTTGGAGAGAAAATTTGTCCGGAATTGAAAGCCATGTGTGTTTACAAAGCCCCCATAGTGCCAGAACAATGGACCCCCCCACATGTGACCCCCATTTTGGAAACTACACCCCTCACGGAATGTAATAAGGGGTACAGTGAGCATTTACGCCCCACAGGTGTCTGACAGATTTTTGGAACTGTGGGAGTGTAGTTTCCAAAATGGGGTCACATGTGGGGGGGGGGGGAGTCTACTGTTCTGGTACCACGGGGGGCTGCGTAAATGCTCATGGCCCCCAACTTCCATTCCAAACAAATTTTCTCTCCAAAAGCCCAATGATGCTCCTTCTCTTCTGAGCATTGTAGTGCAGCAGCAGAGCACTTTTTTCTGTTCTGGCACCATAGGGGCTTCCTAAATGCGACATGCCCCCCATAAACCATTTCTGCAAAATTTACTTTCCAAAAGCCAAATGTGGTTCATTCTCTTCTGTAGTGCACCAGCAGAGCACTTGACCTGCAAACATGGGGTATTTCCATACTCCGAAGAAATGGGGTTACAAATTTTGCAAGGCATTTCCTCCTATTACCCCTTGTAAAAATGTGAAACTTAGGGAAAAAACTGCTTTTTAGTGAAAAAAAAATTTTCATTTACACATCCAAATTTAACGAAAAGTCGTCAAACACCTGTGGGGTGTTAAGGCTCACTGTACTCCTTTTTTACGTTCCCTGAGGGGTGTCGTTTCCAAAATAGTATGTCATGTGTTTTTTTTTTGTTTTTTTTTGCTGTTCTGGCACCACCTTCCTAAATGCCTCTCAAAAACCATGCCCCCCCAAAAAGCATCCTTCCCTTCTGAGCCCTCTAGTGCACCCACGGAGCACTTTACATCCACATATGAGATACTCGAGAAAAATGGGATTACAAATTTTGGGGGGAGTTCTCTCCTTTTACCCCTTGTAAAAATTCAAAAAATGGCTCTACAAGGACATGCGAGTGTAAAAAAATTAAGGTTATGAATTTTATTCCTCATTTTGCTGCTATTCCTTTGAAACACCTAAAGGGTTAACAAACTTTCTGTCATTTTGAATACTTTGAGGGGTGCAGTTTTTATAATGGGGTAGTTTATCGGGTATTTCAAGCATGAAATCCCCTCAAATCCACTTCAAACTGAACTGGTCCCTGAAAAATTCTGATTTTGAAATTTTTGTGGAAAATTGCTGCGGAACTTTGAAGCCCCCTAATGTTTTCCAAAAGTAAAAACATGTAGTCATATTGGGGGAGATTTATCAAAGGATGTAGACTGGTTTTTCCCATCTAAATTTGTCACACAGAAAGTCGCAGTCTAAATATGTGAGACTTTTTTGCGACTTTTGCTTTAGAGGATTTTTAGAACATGATGCATTCTAGTCTATTTTAGACGGAAAAATGCATTGGTGCTGAATTTATCAATAGCGACTTTTCAGCGACAAGTCGCATCTTCTGAAAGTACGCTGAGATGTCAGACCATGTTGGAGCAAGTTTAAAAACGGTCTAAAGCATAGATCCTGAAGTTTGTGCGCAGAATTTATCAAGAGCCGTGCGACTTTTGATAAATTAAGTGCACAATAGACCAGCCTAACGCTCTGTAGTTTGTTCTATATTGATGCGGGACATAGAAAGCTTTGATAAATCTCCCCCATTGTATTTGTGAATCAATATAAAATGTATTTAAGATATCCATTTTCCTTTCAAGCAGAGAGTTTCAAAGTTGGAAAAATGCATAATTTTCAAAAATTTCATGAAATTTTGGGATTTCTCACCAAGAAAGGATGCAAATAACGATAAAAATTTACCACTATGTTAAAGTAGAATATGTCACGAAAATACATTCTCTGAATCAGAATAAAGACTTAACTCTAGCAATACCGTAATGTTCATTAGTATTTAAACCTGTTATCCTCATAACACAGGTAAAATATTTTCTGGGTTAACGAAATTTTATTTTCAAATGATGTCCATTATAGCCTTGTTTATGATTGGTAGCTTATCTCTCCACGGTGGCTTCTTTCTAAGGCCTCTGAAGCTCTATTAATGTGATTACATAAGTGGTAGTAGTGCCTGAAGAGCGGCAGTTCCTTATCTGACCACACAGACTATGTCAGCTATTACAGTATAAATTACTGCCATGAATACTTTATAGTTACTTCATACACAGGGTGATGAGTGTCCTTCAGCACATTCCTTGGACCATGTGTTTTATGGACTCTTTCTGAAATGAATGTCTTTCACTTTGTAACACTTCATCTGTTTATATTGCTATGCAAAGGTCAGATATGATAAGTGCAAGTATGTCTACATTAATACAAGCAGACCCTTTGTATCTTCTACTCATTCTGTACAGCGCTTGTTTTATATTGTAAACTCCAAAATTAAAAATAGAAATATTAGATATCTGAAAAACACAATTTAGTAGCTGCCCCAAGTCATAATGCTACCAAAAAGTAAATCTGGATAAAAGCTAAATGTTTACTTGTTCCTAGACTAATACTTCAAACGTATGGATTTATAATAAAACCTTTATAACATTTTTGGAGAAACTTTCAAAATAATTTAAGTTAGTATACATTGTATAGAACTTTTCTGTCAAACATGAAAAGACACCACTATTCTAAAAATGCATAGTGGGGGGGGGGGGGGGGGACTATAAAGATTTTGCAATAGGGCCCTGGAGCAACATGTTCCTTCTCTTATTGTTTCTATATCATTATGGTTCATTGAATTGTAGGTGTTATCCTCCAAGCTGTTCCTATAATACTATAAATACTTACCATAGTGTAAACATCCATATGATTTCATGGATACAAATTATGACATTTTATTTGACATTTGTTTCTAGATCAGTATAACATTAAAGTAAAAGTCCATCCAAAACTAACTTATTCCCTATCCACAGGATAGGAAATAAGTAGCTGATCGCAGTGGGTTCGACCTCTGGGGCCCCTCGCGATCTCTGAAACAGGACCCCGGCTGTCAGTGAGGATCACGTGTCCTCTACCAATAGATGGCACACACTCCATTCATTTCTATGGGAGTTGCGGAGTGCTGTACTCAGGTCTCTTCGGCACTCCCATAGAAGTGAATGGAATGTGTGCCGTCTGCTACAGTTCAAGAGATCGCGGGGGGTTCCAGCAGTTGGATCCACACAATCAGCTATTTATCCCCTATTTTTTGGATAGGGTATAAGTTAGTTTTGGCTGGAGTTCTCCTTTAATATTTTCATTAGTAGAAAGTCTTTGAACGTTACTCAACATTATACATGGGATGGATAATTATTTTTGAAATGTATCCCCTATTTTAACTTTAAGATTCTATCTAAACACTATCATTAATGCCAATACCTTTTAGGCTTCTTTCACATTGCAATTTGGACACGGCAGTGTGACGTCCATCGGGGTAGGAAAAATACATCATGTAACTTTTACGTTCAATAGTTTTTATTGAAATTTTAACAGAGAAAAACATACAACACAGTAAGCACGTGTAGACACAGCTACCGCGATTCTGAACATGGGGTACAAACATTTTAAGGTCGAGTGGTGCGTCCAGTAGTGTTCACCTGACAAAATAAATTGTATAGTCTATTCCTGAGCTTTAGGTCAGGGTGCAACAGAAATAGATCAGTAACTTTAAATGTAAACTGGCAACCAACTAAAGAAAAAGAAAAATATAAGAAAAAAAAAAGGAAAAAGAAAATGAAAAAAAAAAAAAGCACATGCCCTATCAATATGGAGATCCGCAGAGTAAGAAGGTATCTATGGAGATAATTACAGTATCTATTTGGCTCGACTCTAAGAAGACATGTAATGTAAGGCAGGGGTTGGAATGTCATCCTTCAAGCAGGGGAACTCGTTGTGATACAGAGTCACGAACAGGAATGAGTGCCACATGGTGTAATGTACCTTTGTAGGTCTAGTGTCTGTAGGGAAGCATGTCATCCGTGGGAACTCGAGCGGAGTGTTCCGCTAGTGTGTGGGTGGAAAATGAGGTGATTGTTCCCACAGGTGCCATCTGATGGAGAATTTCGAGGTGTGGCCTGACCCTCTAGCCAAAATATGCTCAAAATGATAAGTGGTCTGAATTTTACCTATGACTAAATCTATGGAGGGAATAGAGGAAGACTTCCAACATCTAGTCAATACAATCTTAGCAATGATGCATATAATGCAGAATAGGTCCAGATCGTGAGGGGGAATGTTAGGTACGTCCAAAAACAGGAGGACAGAGTGAGGTAGCCAATATGCTGTGCAATTAAACACGGATTTAAGTAGATTCATGACAGCCGCCCAATAGGGAGCAAGCAGGGGGCAACACCACAGGATATGTATGAGAGTGCCTCTGTGACCGCATCCATGCCATGACCTTGGATACATCATTGATAACCTATCAGGAGTAAGATACCATCTGAGTAGGGATTTGTAAGCAGATTCTAAATAGGTCGCGCATTGAAACGCTCGTTTAATGGTTCGGAAGGCTTTCTGCCAGATTTCCATTTCCCATGTGAGATTAAAGTCCCTTTCCCATGCTCTGAGGGGATAAATCTTTTTAAAGTCATCAGAATCATTGAGGGCTATATATAGAGGTTCCAATCTCCCTTGGGAAGACGAAAAGTAGTGGTAAGTATACCTGTCAATTCCCAAGGAGGATGGGGTAAGTGCCTGTAAAAAGTGTCTGATTTGTAGGTAGATGTAAAAATCTTTGCTGGAAAGGAGAAACTCATTTTTTATGTCTGAGAAGGGTCTGACACCATGCTCGTCCATCACCTGTTTAGTGTGGGAAATGCCACCACCAATCCAACCTCGGAGATCTAGGTCGGGAATCTGAGTCCGCAATAAAGAGAGAGGCATGTCCTGAGGGACAGGTAGGCCTCTGGGAGAAGTAGATGATAAGTAAGCAGTCCAAGCACGGTATGAGGCCCCAACCAGAGGATGGGATAGATGTGGCGTTTTAAGCTTCCAGAGAGGCATGAGCATTAGGTCTTTAAGGGTAACTGGCAGGGTAGCGTGACTCTCTAGAGATACCCAAGGGGAGTCCGTAGGGGGGGACCACCAGTTTTTCAGAAAAGACAACGGTGTCGTTAAATAGTAACTTTAAATATCAGGGTTACCTAGCCCACCAGCATCAGTGGACTTAACCAGTATAGAATGGGAGAGCCTAGGGGGTTTATTGGACCACACAAAGTCAGAGAGAAGTTTTTGAGCAGATCTAAAGAAGGAGTCAGGGAGAGATATAGGGAGGGATCGGAACATGAAAAGCAATTTGGGCAGCAGGAACATCTTAAAGGTGGCCACCCGACCCACCCAGGACAGTTCTATTTTAGAGAGCTTCATAATATCCATTTTAAGTTGTTGAAGAAAGGGTTCATAGTTAGAGTGAAAAAGGGACGCATGGGGGTAGGACAGGGAGACTCCAAGGTATGTTATGTCTTTGTCTCTCCAATCAAATGTGTATAGTTGTTTGAGTGTAGTAACCGTCGAAGGGGGTAGGTTAAGCAGCAAAGCTTGAGTTTTTGAAGTATTTAGTGAATAATATGACAACCGGCCGAATTGCGCAATGCGATCCATCACCTTCTAAAGGGAAGATATAGGATTAGTTAACATCAGGATCACATCATCCGCATATAGCGATATGACATGAGTACGACCACCCACTGTCACTCCAGAAATCCCCTGGTCCATGCGGATCGCCTGCGCAAGCAGTTCGATAGACAAGATGTATATTAGGGGAGACAGGGGGCACCCCTGCCTAGATCCATTCGAGATGGGGAAGTCTTCTGATGAAGCCCCAGTAACCAGCACCCTAGCGGTGGGCTGAGTTTAAAGGGCAGAGATGGCAGATAAAATGGGGCCAGAGAAGCCCATAGTGCGTAGGGCCAAGAAGGCAAACGACCATCATAGCCGGTCGAAGGCCTTCTCGGCATCCAGGGCAAGTATCAGTGTAGGGGTCTGGGTACTTTCTATGTGGTAAAGAACGTCTAGAAGATGACGAGTGTTATCAGCAATTTGCCGTTTCGCCACAAAACCAGACTGGTCAGAACTAATTAAATCAGGGAGGACCTTTGCAAGTCGTAGTGCAAGGATTTTCGCATATATCTTCAAATCCTGATTTAACAGGGAGATGGGGCGGAAATTTTGTGCTAAATTAGTGGGCTTACCTGGTTTCGGTATCGTAGTGATCAAAGCTTGTAGGTTCTCCTTAGGCAGAGAACCTGAGGACATGGCTTCGTTACAGAAGGCCAGCAAATGTTGAGACAAAAG
Organism: Hyla sarda; assembly: GCF_029499605.1. Lineage (NCBI taxonomy): Eukaryota > Metazoa > Chordata > Amphibia > Anura > Hylidae > Hyla > Hyla sarda. Next base: position 190,979,317 of record NC_079190.1, on the reverse strand, counting down.
TGATGAAAAGGATTTATAATACAGGCTAGTGAACCCATCAGGTCCAGGCGCTTTGTTAGCGGGTAGGGACGAGATTACTTTTTGTAATTCTGGTAGTGCGATGGGTGTGTTGAGGTCTGCAATTTGCTGTTCCGAGAGTGTAGGTAAACATCATGTAACTTTTTTCTTCCCGCTACTGTCGAAAAACAATGGCGCCGGATGGACCCCATAATAGTAAATGGGATCTGTCAGGACCCGTTGTTTCCCATTGTGCCCCGTCACAGAGAACATTTGTTAAGGCCCCAAAAAATTGTGCCTTACGGACTTTCTCTGACGTGGCACAAGGTCAGTGTAAAAGGGGCCCTAAATGGTTAGGAAACTGTCTGTGCATTTATACACACCGTAGAATATAAGGTCACTTCTATTAGACCAAACCATTGATTGTTGGGTTATACAAATTAACTGCAATAGAACCTTGTTTTGAAGATGAGTCCTCATGTAAAACATTGCTTAGCATGGGACACTTTCTCTTGAATATCTCCATGATCAGTGGTCATATTGGTCCCATATAGTGCTACCATAATGCACAAATATTTTCACCATAGTATGCTCTACATTTAAAACCAGCTGCTCTATGTCACCATCAACTAATTTACATGCCAACATGCTTATAGTATCAGACACAAATCTTCCTTTTTGTCCACCAAAATGCCCTCAAGGGTCAAGTGGACAGACTCAACTTCCCTAGTTGCCAGATACAATAATATAAAATATAAATAACACATTATATAGTACAACACTGTATATACATCATATTTCAATGTTCTGTATAGAATGAGGCTCAAAGAAAGGCATGCCATTTTACCCTCCTATACAATTGAAATACCATTTCAATAACATACGCCTTCTTCATAAAATAATTCTGCTCTGTTGCTATGCAGACATGCCTGCGGATCTGTACATTCTACTAAGTATTATTAGTCATTGAGTTATGATTCTTTTTATAGAGTCATCATGTTCAGGGGTCCTTCACTATGCAAAATAGAAAAATACAGTTACAATCACAAACAAGGCTAATATGGATACATAATGAAACATTAAAAATAATATACATACTTATATTAAGGGATAGTGTTGACTTAAAGGGGTACTCTGCCCCTAAACATATTATCTCCTTTCCAAATTATAGGGGATAAGATGTCTGATCATGATCTCCCTGCTGCACCCGGCATAAATATGGAGCGACGGGTGCTCGTTATGTCACAGTTACGCCCACTCGTGATATCATGGCCATGCCCCCTCAATGCAAGTCTATGGGAGGGGGCGTGATGGCTCTCACACCCCCTCCCATAGACTTGTATCGAGGGGGCGTGGCCATGATGTGGCATGGCTTTGACGTCACCAGCTTCCGCCCCACATCGCCAGTCATCCGGCATATACCAAAGTTCGAGTTAATCGGATGTCTGGGGTGCTGCAGTTTAAAAAAAGTTTAAATCACCCCCCTTTTTCCAAATTCCATATAAAAAAATATTTAAAAAAAGGAATAAAAAGTGATCAAAAAGTCCTATCAAAACAAAAATACTGATTAAAACTTCAGATCACGGTGCAAAAAATTTGCCCTCATACTAACCTGTATGCAGAAAAATAAAAAAGTTATAGGGGTCAGAAGATGTCAATTTTAAATGTATTAATTTTCATGCATGTAGTTATGATTTTTCCAAAAGTATGACAAAATTAAATCTATATAAGTAGGGTACCATTTTAATCATATGGACCTACAGAATAAAGATAAGATGTCATTTTTACAGAAATTTTTGCTGCGTAGAAACGGAAGCCCACAAAAGTTACAAAATGGTGTTTTATTGTCAGGAACTGGACTAGTATGCGGGTAGGATACGGGTAGTGGATCCCTTGTGTCTGTGAGGCGATGACGTGGGCCGTACCAGGGGACCGGTTCTAAGAAGTTACTGGTTTTCACCAGAGCCCACCGCAAGGCGGGATGGACTTGCTGCGGCGGTAACTCCCAGGTCGTATCCCCTGATAGCGACTCAACCTCACAGACAGCTGAGATAGGTGTGGTACACAAGGACAAGGCGAAGGCAAGGTCGGACATAGCAAAAGGTCAAGGCAGGCGGCAAGGTTTGTAGTCGGGGCAACAGCAAAGAGTCTGGATACACAGGCTAGGGATACACACAAAACGCTTTCTCAGGGCACTAGGGCAACAAGATCCGGCAAGGACAGGAAGGGGAAGTGGGTTTTTATACATTAGGACTGATTGGGCCAGGCACCAATTAATGGTGCTCTGGCCCTTTAAATCTCAGCAAGTTGGCGCGCGCGCGCCGGAAAGAAACAGCGGCGGGAGGGCGGTGAGTGACTTGGGATGCGATCCGTGAGCGGGGACGTCCCGCCACACGGATCGCATCCCCGCCGCTGACAGGGGGACAGTGCTTTCGGTCAGGAGCAGTGACCGGAGCGCTGTTAGAAGGAGGACGCCGCGAGCGCTCCGGGGAAGCAGCGGGACCCGGAGCACTCGGCGTTACATTTATCTTCAATTTTGTCGCACAATTATTTTTTTTCCTGTTTCGCCGTAGACGTTTGGGTAAAAGGACTGATGTCATTGCAAAGTAGAATTGGTGGTGCAAAAAATAAGCCCTCAAATGGATTTTTAGGTGCAAAATTGAGAGGGTTATAATTTTTAACCATCAAACAATGAAGCTTTATTGATTACTCAAAGAAACAGCCAAAATCAGCGCATAAAAATATAAACAGAAGGTTCGAAAACCTCAGAACAACAGTAACAAGTAGGTCACACAAAAAAAAAGAAAAAGGTAAGTATCAACAAGAGAGATCCATGCAGATAAAATACATGAAGCAGTAATAACCATACAACGTAAGACAGGAATATCAAATTATCTATACACAGCAGAAAAAAACACCCCAACTCCCCTCCCCCAACCCACTGTCCAACCCCCCCCCCCCACCTCCCATCATCCCGAATATCAGTACAAGGAGAAACTATGCGTCATATTAGGGCAATGTGGGGAAGTAAGCCAAGGTTCCCATGCCAAGTTAAATCTATCTACCAAGTCTTCACGGATTGCCGCCAACTTTTCATATAACATAATTGCATTGATTCTATCTATTACCACCGAGAGAGATAGGACAGGCTGTTTTCACTGCGCTGCAACATGTATCCTTAACGACCCTAAACGGCATCCTCGATGGTTTGAGGCTCAAGAGGCAAAAGGCAGGGGTACGAGGCACCCCGACCTCCGGCTTCGAGGTCAGTATGTCCAAAATTTGATTCCATAACACGGATACAGTGGGGCAATTCCACCAGGTGTGAAACATCGTACCTCTAGCCCCACAGCCCCTAAAGCACAGAGGGGAAACTTAAGGATATATTCGATGGAGTCTAGTAGGGACTTTATAGGTACGGTGAAGTATCTTCAGAGATGTTTCTAACAAGGATATCTGCCAACTACCCTTACTAATAGTAGTACAGCAGTCTCTCCACTGTGAGGTAGAAAGCGTAGAGTGAATGTCCCCTTCCCACTCAATCATGTATTTTAACTTTTTATCCAGGGGAGGAGCGTTAAAGTGTGAATAAAGTATTGAGAGGAGACCTGGTGCGCTAGAGGAATATAACATATGTCTCTCAAACGAGGTAGGTATAACTGGAGAGCTACGATGAATATGGGACTTATAGAAAGAGACAATCTGACAGGCCCGGAACCTCTCCCTCGGTGGAACTTCATGTCGTAAGCACAGGGAATCTAAGGACGGCAACATTTGGCCTACTAAAAAATGATGCAGGTACCTCAATCCCTTACTCAGCCACCAGTGAAAGGAAGTAAGAGTTAAGCCAGGGGGAAAAGAAGGATTGGAAAGAAAGGGCAGAAGAGGTGAAGGCACCGACTGCATACGGAACTTAAATCTCACCTGACGCCACAGAGAAAGGGCGTACAGAGTGACTTGGGCTGAGGAAGGTAGCAAGGACGCAACAGGGCACGTAGTCCACATCAATGAGGGCAGCGAATGTGGAGAGACCAGAACCCCCTCCAACTCCACCCACCTTGGAGCCCCCACTGAAATGTTAACCTGCGCTAATTGGGCAATACGTGCGGCATAATAATATTTCAAAAGGTTGGGCACCGAAACACCCCCCACTCTTTTATTATAGTACATAAGGGTCCTATTAATTCTTAGAGCCCGGTCAGACCAGATATGGGTTATGATTTTTAAAAGGTGAGGAGGAAAAAACGAAAGTGCAAAAACAGAAAAATGCTTGGTCCTTAAGGGGTTAAAGTTTAGATATTCCTAAACCATCTCTATGATAGAGACATCAGTCAAAAATATATTGAATGGGAGCAGAGTTGTTATGTTGCTGTTTACTTAAGTTGTTATATCGTTCCACTACAAGTTAAATATTTATGCCTTGTTCAGAACATAGTCCAAATTCCTATCTAATTGATGGCATGATCTCATTAAAGAAAATTGTATGTTGCATCTTACCGAGCACTCTCTCTAAACCCCCATCTGGAAGTGTTAAGCAAATCAACTTTTTCTTACTGGTGCTGAATGGCTGAATAATGATCATCTCAACCTTTTAGCTCACGAAGCAGTCATCAGTCATAGATCTTGAAATAATATTTCTCCAAGAAGAACGCCATTAATTTACATATAGAATATGCAGTTCTTGATATGAGTAGCAAAGTGGCATAATGTGTGTTTATAGCCCGCTGCAGTGCTCTGCTATGAATGAGAATGTTTTATCTACCATCTGACGTGTTGCAGTTGCTGTGAGATGGGATTGGGGAATTGGGAATATTTCATGTAATATTTTAGATACTAGGTTAGAGTTTTGCTTTCTTCTTCTAATACATCAGACTGTATACATCCCCAGGCAAAAAAAAAAAACATGGAGTCACCACTCTAAGGGAATAGTCACCAACCATAGCAAATACACAAATCATAGAAATAACACAACAACAATTGTTGTCATAACGTAATATTATAGTTTTTTAAAACCTCAAAAAGATAAAAACAATGTTCACAAATAGTAACATATAGACTATATAGATCTAAGAGCTTCATATTGATTTAGTGAAAGCTATATGAATAAACTAAATACACAAAAATCACTTTAAATGGCTATATGCCACAATATAAAACTTACCAATAAAATAAAAGAGATGCTGAAGCCATATTGATAGTATATACAGTGGTACTTGCAAGTTTGTGAACCCTTCAGAATTTTTTACCCTACCCTGCCCATTTCTCACACTGTGCCCCTTTATCTCTAATCAGCGAGCCATATACAACCACAATAGAGGTGGCAATTCTGGCATTTCAAAATTGATGGCAGTCCCATAGTCTTCCATTTTAAATCTGTATACTGCTTATAATAGCTGAGCAGAGATGAAGGGGCAAACCGTGTACGGCCTCACACTTCTCCCCCTTCATTATAACCAAGTCTTTGTTTTCTTTGCAAAAGTGGCTAAACTTCTCATTTTGTCATTATGGGATATTGAGTGCAGAATGATTGGGGGGAAAAAGAGCATGGGGGTGCAACATAACAAATGTGAAAAAGTGAAAGAGTGTGAAAACTTTCCTAATGCATTCTATGATTAATTAGTTATTTATAATGTACTATCATATATGTTTGCTAGCAGAGTACCCGGCATTGCCCAGACTTCAGACCTAAACCCTGTGGAAGATGAAATTCAACATATGAGATAGGGCTGGGCGGTATGACCAAATGTGTGTATCACGGTATCTTTGTAACTTTTGGCGGTTCCACGGTATATAACGGTATTTTTTGCAGCTCGCAGTATAGAGTGTCAGCGCCGGCGGCCGCAACAAACAGGAGGATGAGGAGGGCAGCGCTTGCGGGTGGCATGTGAGTAGTACCCCGATGGGGACAGTGCAGCGCTGGGCTGATAATTAATTGGGGGGGGGGCAGAACAGCGCTGATAATTCATTCATTGCCGAAGGGGAGGGGCCAAACGGGTATTGCGGTATGGGTTAAAATTCATATCGTGCAGCCCAAAAATTCCGGTATTCGGTATGAACCGGTATACCGCCCAGCCCTAATATGAGAACACTCTTGTCCTCATATCTTATCCTTTTGTCCCAACCTCATATTCCATCCTCATATCTTGACCTCATATTCCATCCTCATATCCCAACTTCATATCCCATCCTTATATCCAATCCTCATATTCTGTCTTCATGTCCCAACCTCATATTTCATCCTTATATCCCTAGTTCATGTCCAACCCTCATATCTCTTTCTCATATGCCGACCTCATATCCCATCCTCAGAGGGGGCTGAGCTGTGATGAAGAGATTGTATACCAAAAATAAAAGAGGCACGTTTTTGTGGGGCGTGGCATGCAAGACGGACCAATGCAAAAAGAGGGTTTAAAATAAAAGGTGTTTGTGTATGGGTGTGGCTTTGTGGGAAAGTAGTGGCTTGCAAGCCAGACCAATGCACAATAACTGGCTGAAAAAAGATGGGGGCATAGCTTGGGATTGGGAAATTTAGTGGAGTAAGGTGGGTGGGGCTTACAAGAGGAGGTTTGGCTAATGGGATGGAATTTGCCTTGCAAGTTGGACTGATACACTTATTTAGCTTGTGGTGTAATTTGCAGATAGTCCTATAGACTTGCTTGCGAGTTTAGACAAAAACCCCAACCCTTGCAAATGGGAGGTACTTAAGGTTATGTTAACTCTGCTATATTTTTAGTTGACATGTAAGTAACATGTATACCAAGTTGCATCAAAATGGCAGTGATGCTGGAACATACATAGATACACACGGTGAGTTATAAATACATATATATGTATATATATATATATATATATATATATGTCAAATTATTTAATAGAGAATATAAAAACTTACATTTTTCTGTGCAATATTAGTGAGGCCACCACAATATAGTTACTTTGTATAATATGCATATATTCTATAAACCTGTTTTTCATAAAACTATTGCTTAGTATGGCTTCTGAAGTGGCCTGTAGCCTTTTATCCAGCCGATGAGCCAAGCTGAGGTTTTCTTCTGATCCAGCTCAAGACAACTGCCTGCAGAAAGCCGGAGCAGATGCACTAATAAGGTGTTTGACTGCTTTCTACTTCCCATTTAAGTTCCAGTAGAGAGGCTTTACAGCGCCTGCAGAGAAGCTGTTAACAAGCTGATGTCCCTTGTGGCAACATGGGATTGCTGGAGTTTCAAAAGAAAGCTTGGAGTCATGCTGACATGTCTTGCATTGCAGTGACAAATTGTTAGATCAACCCCCTGTGCTGCTGAAAGGAGCAGACAATTTTCTTGATGTCTACAATGATCATAGTCATTCATCCAGTGAGTGATATATCTAACTATGGACACAAATGCCTGGCTTATATTTTCTTTACCTATATGATGTTGCATTCAACACAAATGCACAGGTTCCTGATAGTACAAATAGCTGGTGTATGAATATTGAGCATGACATAAATAGGTTCTGTTGGCACATAAGTCTAGATGGATTTGCATCATACAATATTCATAGACTACTCATTGTAAAGCTTACAGTCCTAAACCCATTTTGGTAAAAGCCCCTGCTGACAAAGGAAACAGATGATAAATCACAGAAAATGAGATCAAATTTACTTCACATCACAAAAATGACCAGATTTACTGATACTAAGGTAGGTTAAAATACCACTTGCCGACAGGATGGCGACAACCCCCAATGCTACATAATGTGTACAGGTGCAAAATACTGACGAAAAGCCACTCGGATAATTTTCATTCAGGACGTGGTGGCTGCTTAGTATCATACTTGATACTAGAAGGTGCCATTAGTAACATAAGTGTCAAGCAACCTACTGATCACACAGACAGCTAAGCACATTCTGGGTATATCCCACAAAGTGCCGATACCCCATTTTTCCCTAACAATGCAAGACTGGAAAATAAGTCATTTATTGCAACGTGGTGGCAGGTTTACTTTTGCAAAATTTGCCAGTTTGCGCCAACATATTGAGTTCAAAGGCTGAAGAAAAACAAATTTTGTAAGACCCCTTTAAATGCAACATCATGTGACAATATTTGTGCCACAATTTTGGTGAAAAATAAGCCAAAATATTGGTGGCCTAAACTTAAACAATGGTATCTAAAGATGCCCCAAATATATCAAACAGCATAAGTCACTATGATGAATTTGATGCATTTATAGCTTGTCTGATCCTGTGTTTCAAGGATTAAATACTGGTCTAGTCCAAGTTTACATGATCATGTTGTCTGCATCACAAGGGAGTTGGCATTTTATCAGTGTGTTGGTCTAGAGTATTGAGTCTTGTTATAATACAATGCTAAGGAGGATGGGCGGTGATCTTAGAGGAACAGGAAAAGGTTGCCAAACAATTTGAAGTCCATTAAGAAAGATTATTCACAAGTGAAAACATTTAAAGGGGTATTCCGGACAAAAACATCTTATTCCCTATCCAAAGGATAGGGGATAATATGTCTGATTGCGGGGGGCCCGCTGCTGGGACCCCCCATGATCTCCCTGCAGCAGCCGCATTCTATGTGGGGCTGCGTCTCTAGTTTCGGAAACCTCTGGGTTTCTGGGACTGGGGACGTGACGTCACGCCACGCCCCCTCCATTCATGTCTATGGGAGGGGGCGTGATGGCTATCATGCCCCCTCCCATAAACAGGAATGGAGGGGGCATGGCATTACGTCACATCTCCACCTGGGACTAACGCCATGCAAGCAGCAGTGGTGGGGAATGAGGAAGTATAAGATTTTTTTTAAGTTCAGTTTTCACACTCTATATTTATCTATCTGCCTGAAACCAAAACTGTCTGGTTATGGTATTTAAATATAGGTATTTCTGCATCATATTTTGAGGTAAACATCATTGGATTCACCAAAAACAGTAAGGTTTCAACTACTATCAAGTAGAACAATTTAGATAACAACTTGTACACTCTTGCCTAGCTGCAAAACACTTCAGCATGGTCACAGGGACATATTATGGCACACAAGACAGTAGCTTTTTGTACCTTGTATTTGTCTCTAGACAAAAATAAAACCATGGCATCACTGTGACAATTGTATCTGCAAGGTCTAACTGTACATTACTTTGTTTTTCTGGTAGAAAAGACACAGTCATTGAAAATCAGAAGCCTTGGAAAGTCACTGAATATTCCTTGGAGAGTCATTGCCTTGTTTCTCTGTTTTAATATAGCAACTAGCTGTACAAACCCACACACAAACACACACATAAAGGTACACACACACACACACACATTTATTTTCTTAATTAGAAAGTCAATTAGTCAAGATTAGAATTAGTCAATTAGACATAAAGATTAGAATGTGCAGTAATGCAGTCATCTTGTGTGTTAAGTACAGGGATGTGGCATCGGCATGGTTGTCAGATTATCAAAATTTGGCCTTTTGCCCTTATTATTAATACTAATTTCTTAATTTACATAGCGCTAACATACTGCGCAGTTCTGTGCATAGATTGTCATCACTCATATCATCACCTGGTCATTGTGTGGTTTCGTTTTGAAAAGAGCTGTAACAGTCCAGTCTTAACAGTACAAGAGGCCATTGCTGGAACACAGAGATTTTTCGTCTGATTTCATATAAATCTGTCACAAAAAAAATTGGCATACTACATCTGATTCCAGGTTTTTGAAGGTATTTTCCCTTAGAGAGGTTATCCAGGATTAGAAAAGCATAGCACTTCCTACCAACAACAGCACCACACTTGTGCTCAGGTTGTGTGTGGTATTACAACTCTTCTTCATCCACTTCAATTGGACTGAGTTGCAATATCTCGCACAAACTAAGGACATGAGTGCTGTTTTTGGAAAGAAAGCAGCTATGTATTTCTTATCCTGGATAACCCATGCATTGTTTCTAAAGAGAGACAATTTCTTCATTTACATGGCCCCCATACATACTTAGAAGTTTTAAGCTAAGAAAAGTACAATGTAAACTGTCATGACTGGGGAGTAGTCAGGGAGAGTGAGCCCTAAGCTGTCCCTAGAAACACTCTCCCTGCCTACTTGCCCATCCGCCCTAAACGGCAGATCGACAACCACGGTGCCGGTCCCTCCCTGGGCTAAAGTGCAATAAGCATAAAGGTAACACAATTAATAATATACATAGTCGGTCAAAGGCCAGAAACATAACAGGAAAACTACCAAACAACCAGACAGAATATAATTATTCAATCAGAGCAGGACATAGCATTAAATACAAGAATTTAGGTGCACTACTGTGGTAGATGTATAAAATGACATTGGCTATCCCTCAACACTGATGTTAAAATTGAGACGTTCCCCAGTATATCCTTAGATGAAGGACATACCAGAGCCCGCACACCAACGCCAAGGTTTCTTGAGTGGCACAGGACCTAACACTAAACCTACCTGTGCGTGAGAAGCAAAACCAGGGGCCAGTGGGCAATTACAGCAGCATTAGGCCCGACTTACAGCCTGCTCCCAGTAACCTCAAGTGTGGCTGGGCATACATACAATGGGAGAAGGGAGGCAGACTATAAGCCCCACCCGAGTTGTCTAGTATGTTGGACCTTAATGCTGCCTTAATAGTGATCAAGGCACATTAAATATGGAGTTTGTACACTTCCAAGTATAAGATTTAAACAACAACGAAGACGTAGTCTCAAATGGCAGGAGGTGCTCAACCCCAAATGCAGTTGTGCATATATACTGGGGGAACAGATCCTTCCCTTGGGGTCTGTTGCTAAGGGTGATCCCGAGCATAAAAATGCATACAATGGGGGATGCCTGCAACAGACTACAAGTGCCACAATGGCATCCTACACCAGATAAATGACGTGGATGTGTAACAATTAGAATAAAATACAAGAATTTAGGTGCACTACTGTGGTAGATGTATACAATGACATTGGCTATCCCTCAACACTGATGTTAAAATTGAGACATTCGCCAGTATCCAGGACATATCATTCTAACATACAGATCAGAAACTGGAATCAAGATTAATGGCAGATATGAATAAATGAACAAGACAAGGTATTGAAGTAAACAGCAGAAACCAGAATATGTAGGTGATGAACAGATGGACAGAATGTTAAACACTAAACTTATCAGGAACATAGAACACTGTTCACACTGGGACACAGAACAGAAACTGGACACCCCACTCCACAAAAGGAGTAGACAGCAATAATAACTCCAAATAGTCTTCTAGCCAGCAGGCACACTCCAGCCTGTGATCAGGATACTGGCCTAGAAGGATATAATACACGGAACACTAACATAAACAGATTAAGTTCAGAGGACACAGATCAATGAGTAAGCACAGAAGACACTATAGAAAAAGGAAAAGCACAGAGAAAACACTAGATCAGTGATCAGTGTACTCTATGATCAGTACATGTACTATAAACTCTAAAGATAACCAATCATTAACTCTATAAAAAAATAAAAATAACGGATACAAGAAAATCAAACTCCACAGCGTGGAGGAAAACAGGTCAGAATCTCACAGTGTGAACACAGACTAAGAAACAAAATACAAGCAGAACGGACATACATAATCCAAAAAACCAACAAATATACTAAAAACCAAGCAGACTAAAATCTATCATAAACAGGAATATAATAACCATGGTTTAAACTCAGACAAAGAAACATAGCAAAGGTAAAACTGATAAAATAGAGTAGATTAAATAACCAGCCCAGAGTGTAGCAGTGCTTGGGTTTAAATACTCATTGGCTAATACTATTAACTATTCCCTATCCAGAAGGAATAGCACAGAAAACTGATAATACATTAAAAAAAACTAAGTCTGAACAGGGCCGAAAACATAAAAATGCAAAAACACAAAAATGGACATTACATAACCAGCTTAAAATGGACCATCATGGGGCCTTGTTCCTATGTAGACTTCTAAACATACTTAGGTTGAGACAATTTATTTTAAAGCACTAAACAATGAATTTCTGGTCTTGAAACAGATCCCTAGTCAGGTTAAGGCTATAAGATTAGTTTGACAGGATCTCCCTGAAGTAATCTCATCTTGTTTCTCATCTTGCCATTCATGGGATTTTAGATGTTCCACAATCCTATCCTTTAGTATGATTTCCATAAATGATATGACATGTCTACCTGTTGTAATCGCATCTTTCCTGCTAATGCCTCTTCTTATGTTCATTTCTGCAGGATTCTTCATCATTTGGCTCTACGGCTGGAGCTGGTGCTGCTAGTCCTAAAACAGGCACCCTCATTGGAGAACAAGGGAGTTCGCCAAAAGTTCAATTACCTCTTAATGTGTAAGTTAAAGTAATATGATGTAGTAATGTTTACCCATTTTACCCTGCAGTATACATATGGTTTTCAACAAGTAAGATTTAAATAGTCACTTTATGTGACACAGTTTTATAGGGTTGTTGTAGCCATATGTACATGCTGATTTAGACACTTCAGTTTTATGTTTAAAGTGTACCTCCAATTAAAAACAGCTTAACCCCTTAATAACCTAGGAAATTTAAATTTTTTGCATATTCACGTTTTCCATTAACAGAGCCATGATGTTTTTTTATTTTTTTTTATTTGCAGGACCAATTGTACTTTGTAATGACACCATCCTTTTTACTATAAAATATACTGCTAAATATTTTTAAAAAATAGTTTGCAAGGTAAAATTGAAAAAAAAAAGCAATTAAGTAATTTTTGGGGTTTGTTTAAACCCTCATTACTGTTTTGCAAAATTGTTATCATATTATTATTGTTAACATGCTATCTGTATTTGTCAGGTAGGATTACAATGATCCCCATTTTGTAACAGGTTAACTACTTAAACAAAATTACTACATTTACTTAAATGGGCATTTTCAGATTCAATAACTTTTGATATGTTATAAAGCATGCAAAAACAATGGCCCTCATTTACTATTGCAAGCCTGACATGTTTTGTCGGGTTGTGCGCCAGAATATGTCGCATTGTGCCAGATTCTGGTGCATTGCGCCAGAAATTCTGTCTGCGCCAGAATTTGTGCCAGAATTGAAAAAACACAGACTAACTCTCCATTTTGCTAAGAAAACCCGAAAAAGCGGTGTGGTTGCCTGGAAAAGGGGGTGTGGTCTTTTTCACAAAAACCCAACATATTTACTAAGTTTTCCACAGAAAATGTGGTGGATTTGAGATGATAAAAACCAGACACATCAGAGCAGGTGTAAAAAAAAAAAAAAAGCAAAGTGTAGGGAAATTGGAAAATGTAGGGAAACCTTAGTAAATACCATGGAAAAGAAATTGTAGGGAATTAAAACCCACAAAGAAACCTACACTCCACTCTTAGTAAATGAGGGCAATATGTTTTGCAATTGCTTTCATCAGAAAATTTTCAGTATTTCATACTGAAAAAGCCCAAAAAACTGTCCACTAGGGGTCTCCCTGCTTCCTGGGACACATACCAGTCCTGCAGTGTTCAGTGATCATCGACATGTCATGGACACCATGGGTGATTGACATTTTTGTGGGATGGGATTTCCCCCCCAAAAAAACAGCAATTCTGACCTTTGGTATTTATTTACATTATACCATTCTTCGTGTGGTTTCTCTAACATTTTATTTTAATAGTTCAGGTATAACACGCAGCAATACCAATAAATCTTTTTTTTTGTTTTAGTTATTAAATTTAAAAAGTTAAAAAAAGAGGACAATTAGAAATGTTATTATGGGGGTGGGAGGTTTATATTCCAAAAACATTTTTTGACTGTTATTTACACTTTAAAAGTCTCCCTAGGGGACTTTTATAAGCAGTCATTAGATAGTTTATTCAATTCAGTGCAATGCTATTTTATTCTACAGAACTGCTTTTTGGACAGTCAGTTAGTACAGCCAGCTTATGGCCACAGGATAGTCCCATCTACGATTGGTGGGGATCCGACTCCCGACACCCCTGTTGATCAACTGATTAAAGTTGTTACTGCACTTTACAAGCACTGCAGCCTTTTCAATTCCTAAAAGGTGCACTGCCATACACTAGGTAGCAGTTGTACTCAGTGTTTTCTTTTTTACTTCCATAGGACACACTGCACATGCCAAAAGTTTTAACAAAGTACACTAATACGTTAACTCTTCACTCATTAAATCTGTACAGCAGATAGATTGTCAGTTTCACGTAGAATATTTTCATGGATCTCCATGAGGATTCTTCTCTAAAATTTTTATTGTGGATTGCATGCTAACAACAAACAAACAAACTACACATACATAGCATATCCGTGGAAGAAATCCAAAGGGAAAGCCCCTGAAGTGTTGAGGGCTGGAATGCCTCATTACTCCCCCTTACATGCCTGTCCTGCTTGATTGACAATCAGCCCAAGGCCAAGCCCTGTTTCCAGATCTTATTTCCATGCATACAAATTGTGCACAGGTGCAAGATTCGGAAACAGGTTTAGCATCAAGATAACTATCCATCAAGCAGGGAGAGGGATAGGAGGGGGGACTGAGGAGGTGTTCCAGCCCTTTGCACTTCAGGGGCTTGGGAACATCTTATGCACCAGAGAATGAAAGCATCTATGTACATTATGGAAGCACAGAGAGATATATGAAAGGTACCATGTGTCTCCTTTTACTAACAGCAACCTGTGTCAGTAGTTTGCAATGTGAGTTGAAGGTGAAAGATGCGCTTTAAGGAATTAAAACACCCATGATGTTGAAAAGTTGCAGACAGTTTCACTACACAAAGACTTGATTTTTTAAAGCTGTAACTTCCTGCAGTACCACCATCTTTTTCCCACTCAAAGCTAAAGTATTTCATCTACATATTCCCTGTTAAAGACTTTTGAGTTTGGTCATTTATATAGTTATGTACAAGCCACAAACAGTTCTTAGTGAGGACTTGTGGAAGTATAAACATTGCATTTTTATATAATTCTGAAGCCTCAGGTGCCCTGATTCCCATGTTGTTTAATTTTGTTGCTACCCCCACCATTCCCTATGTATAGGGATTTTTCTGTTTGACTATCTGCACTTTTGCCATAATAATCAGATGGACAGGTGTGAACTTTATTTAAAGAAGGAGAAGGAGTGGGAAAGTTAGTATTTTGGTCTGTATATAAGCCTGTGAAGGAGTACATATGAGGCTAAGTGGGCATGAAAGTCGCATACCCCTATGAGACTAGTATTTACAACCCTCTTTGGAGAAAAGTTTCTGCCATTTGACTATTCAGGAAAGAGTTCAGAAGGTGAACCAAATAGAAAAATCTAATTTCATATTGCCATGGTAAATTAATAGAATATGCCATCCATTTGTTATTAGTGAGAGACCAATGTTTGGGGCCCCCATCAGTTCTGTGAATGAAGTGGTCACAGAAGCGCTTCATAGTTTTTCCTGGACATTGTCACGATTCGGCTTACAGGTTGTGGATCCACTGTGTCAGCGAGGGATAGGCGTGGACCGTGCTGGTGGACCGGTTCTAAGAGGCTACTGGTGTTCACCAGAGCCCGCCGCAAAGCGGGATGGTCTTGCTGCGGCAGTAGCAACCAGGTCGTATCCACTAGCAACGGCTCAACCTCGCTGACTGCTGAGAAGGCGTGGGACAGAAGGACTAGGCAGAGGCAAGGTCAGACGTAGCAGAAGGTCGGGGCAGGCGGCAAGGTTCGTAGTCAAGATGGATAGCAAGAGTTCAGGTAACACAGGCTTGGACAACACTAAACGCTTTCACTGGCACAAGGCAACAAGATCCGGCAAGGGAGTGCAGGGGCAGTGAGCAGATATAGCCAGGGAGCAGGTGGAAGCCAATTAAGCTAATTGGGCCAGGCACCAATCATTGGTGCACTGGCCCTTTAAGTCTCAGAGAGCTGGCGTGCGCGCGCCCTAGAGAGCGGAGCCGTGCGCGCCAGCACATGACAGCAGGGGACCGGGACGGGTAAGTGACTTGGGATGCGATTCCCGACGGCCATGTCAGTGCAGCGCTCCCGGTCAGCGGGACCGACCGGGGCGCTGCAGGGAGAGAGACGCCGTGAGCGCTCCGGGGAGGAGCAGGGACCCGGAGCGCTCGGCGTAACAGTACCCCCCCCCTTAGGTCTCCCCCTTTTTTTGGCCGACAACTGCTTTACCTGGGACGAGGACACCGGGAAAGAATGGAGGGTTTCCTCAACGGCAGGCAGTACAGCAGGAGTGGGAATGGGGAGGGAGGGCAGAGGGCGAAGCCTGGCACGGGGCAGTGTGTCACCAGGACGGGGGCCATGAGGAGGCACTGAGGCTTGCCTGACGGGACTGGGAGGGGGGGAGAGGCACTTCCTATGGCAAGCAGAGTCCCAGTTCTTGATCTCCCCGGTGGTCCAGTCAAGGGTGGGAGAATGAAGCCGGAGCCATGGCAGACCGAGGAGGACCTCAGAGGTACAGTTGGGAAGGACGAAGAACTCAATCACTTCGTGATGGGGTCCAATACACATCAAGAGGGGTTCTGTGCGGTAACGCACGGTGCAATCCAATCTGACTCCGTTGACCGCGGAAATGTAGAGCGGCTTGACGAGACGGGTCACCGGGATGCGGAATTTATTCACAAAATAATCCAGAATAAAATTCCCAGAGGCACCAGAGTCCAAGCAGGCCACGGCTGAGAGGAAGGAGTTGGCTGAAGGAGAAATCAGCACGGGCACCGTGAGACGTGGAGAAGCAGACTTTGAACCAAGAGACGCCACACCCACGTGAGCTGGGTGCGTGCGTGCGTTTCCCAGACATGGAGGACGAATAGGGCAATCCACCAAGAAATGCTCGGTACTGGCACAGTACAGACAAAGATTTTCTTCCCTACGGCGATTCCTCTCTTCCTGGGTCAGGCGAGACCGATCCACTTGCATGGCCTCCTCGGCGGGAGGCCCAGGCATAGATTGCAACGGATACTGTGGGAGAGGTGCCCAGAGATCTAAGTCTTTTTCCTGGCGGAGCTCCTGATGTCTCTCAGAAAAACGCATGTCAATGCGGGTGGCCAAATGGATAAGTTCTTGCAGGTTCGCAGGAATCTCTCGTGCGGCCAGCACATCCTTGATGCTACTGGATAGGCCTTTTTTAAAGGTCGCGCAGAGAGCCTCGTTATTCCATGATAATTCGGAAGCAAGAGTACGAAATTGGATGGCGTACTCGCCCACTGAAGAATTACCCTGGACCAGGTTCAGCAGGGCAGTCTCGGCAGAAGAAGCTCGGGCTGGCTCCTCGAAGACACTACGGACCTCAGCGAAGAAGGACTGGACTGTGGCTGTGGCAGAATCATTGCGGTCCCAGAGCGGTGTGGCCCAAGACAAGGCCTTTCCTGAAAGAAGGCTCACTACGAACGCCACCTTAGACCGTTCTGTAGGAAACAAGTCCGACAACATCTCCATATGCAGGGAACACTGAGACAGAAATCCACGGCAGAGTCTAGAGTCCCCATCAAATTTGTCCGGCAGGGACAAGCGGAGGCTAGGAGCGGCCACTCGCTGCGGAGGAGGTGCAGGAGCTGGCGGAGGAGATGGTTGCTGCTGTAGCAGAGGCAGAAGTTGCTGTAACATGGCGGTCAACTGCGACAGCTGCTGTCCTTGTTGGGCAATCTGCTGCGATTGCTGAGCGACCACCGTGGGAAGGTCAGCGAGACTTGGCAGCGGCACCTCAGCGGGATCCATGGCCGGATCTACTGACACGATTCGGCTTACAGGTTGTGGATCCACTGTGTCAGCGAGGGATAGGCGTGGACCGTGCTGGTGGACCGGTTCTAAGAGGCTACTGGTGTTCACCAGAGCCCGCCGCAAAGCGGGATGGTCTTGCTGCGGCAGTAGCAACCAGGTCGTATCCACTAGCAACGGCTCAACCTCGCTGACTGCTGAGAAGGCGTGGGACAGAAGGACTAGGCAGAGGCAAGGTCAGACGTAGCAGAAGGTCGGGGCAGGCGGCAAGGTTCGTAGTCAAGATGGATAGCAAGAGTTCAGGTAACACAGGCTTGGACAACACTAAACACTTTCACTGGCACAAGGCAACAAGATCCGGCAAGGGAGTGCAGGGGCAGTGAGCAGATATAGCCAGGGAAGCCAATTAAGCTAATTGGGCCAGGCACCAATCATTGGTGCACTGGCCCTTTAAGTCTCAGAGAGC